>NW_026946677.1:859011-873675 GCF_900007245.1 Priceomyces carsonii | reverse complement strand
AAATTAAGAACAACCCTAATGCAGCAGTCGAGAACCAATTGATAAATGATCATCCATGTTCCACCAGGTGCTCTTCTTATTTAGATAAAAAACAGTCTACAGATAACTTTCCCTTCCTGGTAGCCTCACGAGGGCAACGAGGACCCTGTAGTTGCCATTAACAACAAAATACTTTGTACTTGAACCTGAAATTGGTTGATATTGGATAAATGAGATTTAGATCTTCGTCTGTGAAAGCGAAGAAGGTGACGACATCTCCTTCAACTATCCACTCGATCAACAGAGAAAAGGTACTTGAATAGTCACTTTGAATATCATTCACTTCGTCATCCTTTACTTTGTTCCAATAGTCCTATTCCTATAATAATCAAACTTGCAAATTTAAAGCTTGAGGCAAAATCAATTTATTGTTCTCTTAAAAGTAGACATAGGTCTAACATTAGGAAGACAAGCAAGCATGCGTTTACCCACATTCTGTTTTTTTGCCTCACTAACACATATGCTTACTTGTTCTTATCATTCAATTTGAGATAGCTTTCAAGACAAATCAAAAACCACCAAAGAAGGGTACTTTTTTTATTATCACATTGAAAGACAGATTCAGATAGAGTTATACCGAACCTTATTTTCGATGCTTGGTAATAGAATTAATAATACGAAAATTCATAAGAGCTTAAAAATGAGCTCAATGAATAGAGTTTTCCTTCCTATTTTCGCTTGATAAAGTTCAATTGTAAACAACCTTCTGTTTTATCTGGTAAATTCGTCATGTCTGGCGATGTAAGATAGAAAAGAACCTTTTGGGACAAGTATTTTATCGTGTATCTCTCAAAAAATAACTGGAACGCATAATCTAAGAAGGATGCAAGAGGGAGTCCATGTTCTATATTGTCACCTTTACAAATTGCTTTTACGCATAGAATGAAAAAAAGGGTTCCTGGGCATTTACGGAAGAAGGCCCTTTTCAGTTGTGATCGGTGTAGATTGAAGAAAAGAGCATGTAAGCGGGAGACAAATGGCAACTCAAAAGCTACAGATGTTGATCTAAGCGTTCCTTGCACTGGATGTGCCAATAGAGGACTTGAATGCAAAACCACTTTACCTCGAAAGAGACGCAGCCATGTTACAGACAAAACTTTAGGCTTGCATTATAAATATTTGTACGCAATCGCTCAAGCGATGCTTCCCAATGTAGATATCAACAATATGGACTATTTGAGGAAAGTTGGCAGCGACATGGGTATAACAATGCCCTCTTTTCTGAAAAAAGGGACTGAAAATGATGAGGAGCTTGCTGATATAGGTCGGTTGATTTCACCAAATTCCGAAAACACTTACTCGAGGTCGCATGAGGAGATTTTTGAAGGCGATAAATTTATATTGGATAATCATGGCGTCTCACATTATGTTGGCCCTATGGGTACAGCTGCGCTATTGGCTAGTACGAGTTCTTTCATGATGGATTCAAACGAAATGTCAACCCTTTTTGCGCTGGAATTTCAAAAAGTATACGAGAGTGACGCAATTGTTAGCTCCACGGCATATTCGAATAGCGATTCGATAAATTCGAAGATTGACCCAACTTCTGATACACCATATGTTCCAGGTTTGCACAAGTCATTTTGTAACACATATAAAGAGGTTTTTTTTGAAAAGCTATATATCTATTATCCTTGTATGAGAAGAGAGCGCTTCGAAGACCTATACGAAAAATTTTGGCACGAAACAGGAGAGTGCAAATATCACGCAGCTGAATTGACTTTAGACCAGATTTGTTGTATCTATGCGGTACTTGTATTAGGATATTGCTATCACAGGCAGTTTTTCTCCTCAGGTTTAGACGATCCTATCATACCACAGCTTCTTAAGAGAATAGTATCGTCAATATCATCCTTGATCCTTTTGCCCACATTAGATGGCATTCTGTCATTATTACTATTGGCCATTTACTATGGCAAGAATAAGAAACGAGAATGTTCATATTTATTATTAGAGATATCTTGCAAGCAAGCTTTGGCAATTGGATTAAGTCGTCAATCAATGATTGAGTGTATTGCTGATGAAAATGTCAAGGATCAAATGAAAAGATTATGGTGGGTTTTATTTCTTCAAGAGGTTAAAATGTGTAAACTTCTTGGTCGGGTATCCTCGGTGTCCTTACAGGAAGTGAATGTCGATTATCCATCGTTTGAGCTGGAGAATGAGGTAGGTGCAATGTTTTTATGTTCAATTAAATTGATTCGTGTTGTTCACCAATTCCCTGAAATTGCGTCCTCTACTTTTGAAGAAAATACTATCAAAACTACTTGCTCTATCATTGACCACGTAGAGAAGTCATTGCTAAAGTGGTACGTTGACTTCGAAAAATGCTTCACAAATGTAAGCAAAAGACAGTCAATTTCTTTCAGATTTCGATTGATGTTAGAGTATCATTACTATCATATTTATCTTTTGTTCGCTTCAATAGTGCATTTATGTGAGAAGAAGACAGCCGTGGAAAAAAAGGTTATCGATCTTGCTGCAAGATGCGTTCACTCTGGTATCAAAATCAGCGAAATTCTTATCGAAGGGGATGCTTACACAATACTCAATTCTTTCTGGAGCCCCCATGCAAATTATGCTTTCCTTTCGACTTTATGTCTCTCCAGAGTATTCATATGGATGCAAAACGTTGGCATAACGTCCTTGAATTATGATAATATTCATATATCGAAGGAGGATATTCAAAAGTCAATGATTTCAGTTAGGGAATATAACAAAGGACATATATTTAGATGGACAGGGTCAAGTGTTAAATTAAGCAAATACACCGAAGTATTGCTAAAGAACTTCAAGTTTATCATAGACAAATCACCTGTGGGAAACTCCGAAATCGGATATGACGCTATCGGTGCTGGTATAGTCAATTCAGAAGCTGAAACAGCAAATCCAGCCAACTCCTCTGCATCACTTGGAATGGCCCCTGTTTCACCGACGACAAGGTGGGATGTCTCGAATGTTAGTAATAGTACTCAACGTATACTAAATCAAAATGAGTTGGCTGATTTTACGTTGGAAAAATTAGAGGGAAGCATGTTTTTTGCGAATGATGTCATGGGTTTGTAAATTGAAATACTTCAGAAATATTAGCTATTAACTAATGGACTATTTAATGATTTCTATCTGCATTTGTCATCTAACTGGCGAAGGCTTCACTTTACCCTATCTACTCACTTTTCTTGAGACTCAGGAATTATTACTTCAATCTCAACTGCTTTATCTAGTTCGCCACTGATAGTGAATTTCTGATCTTTAACGAAAAATGAAAGGAGAAGACATAAGCCGGTCAAGGGAATCCACATAGCAAAAATGTTTTTCATTGATTTCATTAGCAAAACTTTTAAGATAAGCTTTTCATTTTCACTGAACAAGCTCAAATTAGGTCTTGCATAAGCATTGTTGAGTATTTCCAACTTGATGTGTTTTGGTAAGGAATCGTGCAGATCAACGCCATTTATTAGCGTGCTAGTGTAGATTAAGGAACTCATTGCAACACCCACTGAATTGCCTAATGCTCTTAAAACATTTCTTACGCTTAATGCTATTGCTCTATTTTCCTTAGAGGAGTTGGCTTGGACAGCCAAAATTGTTGGTTGAAAAGTGCAGCCAATTGCAATTCCTAGGATCAGTAAATATACTCCAAGCTTGGCCATAGAACTTTCAATTTGAAGGGTAAACATTAACCCGTTCACTAGCGTCCAAAGGAAGAAGCCACACCAAATAACGTAATTATATCCATCAAAGTATCGGATCAAATGGCCAGTTACAGTTGAGATTAGGGTGGTTGAAATGTTGGTTATAGCCAAATACCCACAAGTTGTCATGAGGGGCAATTCTCGTATTAATTCCAAGTAGAAAGGCATATAGTAAAGAACTGATGCCCATACGATACCATAGAGAAAAGCTTGAAGTAACAAGTTTGAAAGAACTAGGCTTTGGAATAGATTGAGAGGAATCATAGGTAATCTAGCAATTTTCCATTCAACCAATAAAAAAATCACCAAAAGAGTGAAACCCACACAAAACATCGAAATTACGATCGGACTATTCCACTGGTAAATGCTTCCACCACCGTTAATAGGAATCAATATCAATATTAAAGACGAAGCAGCAATGAAAGATCCTAAAATATCAAGATTTTTTACAATCTCCATTTTTGAAAAAGGTGAAGATGCTGTGGGCAATATTAAAAAGTTCAAGAAGCATACAAGCAAGATCGAAGGGCACATGAAAAAGTAGAAAGATCTCCAGGTCTTCTCTGTGTGAACAATAAACCCACTCATTATGAATGGCCCAAGAGCCAAGCCGAGACTGATGGACGAACCTAATATTCCTTGGAACAAACCTCTTCTCTCTAAAGCAACCACATCACTTAATGTAATAATTGGTATCGAGTTTAAACCTCCATTGCCTATTCCTGCTAACCCTCTCAAGATGAAGAACTGATAGTCCTTCTTAACGAAGCCAGCTGCTAGGTCACAGAAGGCCAAAATTACTCCGCTGCCAACTAGAACATACTTTCGACCGAAGATATCACACAATCTTCCAGTCCATACTGTGAAAATGGCGTTAGACATCAATAAAGCAGTTCCTGCCCACTGAATAGTTCTCTCTGCTTTCAAGTCTTTGGATATGTATGGTGATGCAATTGTCACTGAGATCGAGTCAACCATGTTCAAGAAACAACAAAAGGCTAGCGTTATGGCAATGGGTATCAACTTGTTTAATGGAAGCACTTTCTCGTGTCTATCTAGCTTCGATTCTAAATGGTTTTTCATGATATATTGAGGTTCAAGGGGCTTCTATTTGCTGAAGTTGAACATCATGTACAGCGAGTTCTTTGCCTTTTTGTTAATTAACCCAGATCTATTTTTCAGTGTAACTCTCTTATCTCCATCCATATACTCTTCATTGCGTTGGAAATCTGCGGATTTTCGAATGCCACTTTCCGCAATGTTGATTTTTTGAAATAGAAAATAACGACGAGCAGAAAGTGATTGCAGGTGGCAATAACATGATCCGCACTGTTCGTTACCCGAAGATTGGCACTAGGGTTTATTTCGATGTCATGAATACATTTTGTGGGTTAAAAGTGTGATAACTGGAAAATGTAAATTTATTACTATATTTATATTCTAAGTATAATATTTCAAATTCGGAGGTCTTTGCTCTGATACCGAGATATAACCCTTTTGTTCTTTAATTGTCATTTGTTTGAGCTTCAACAAAGCATATAGCACTTTCAATATGGGAGCCTCTACTTGTAAATCGTCTGCTACCTTGATGACGTTGCCTAAAATGACTTCCAATTCTACGGGATTGCCCTTTCGGACGTCATCAAGCATTGAAGGCACAAAATAAATTCCATCATCTCCGTGACCAACAACATTAACGACATCTTCAGGCAATTCACAGCCATCAGCCTTGGCGATTGCAACGACTTCTTTCATTGCCGGAATTGAGATTTCATCCAAGCCGCCCCATAACTGAAGTCTACCTGTATCTACATTGGTCAAAGCACAAACAGTATTTAAGGACGCATTATAGACCAATTTTCTATATCTGTACCATCTTTCATCGGGAAAGTACTCGGGATCATTTTTCTCATTTTTGTAGATTGAAATAAAGGCCTTTGTACTTCTTTCTTGCAAATCTTCAGGGAGACCAGGATTGTTGAAGTAACTGATCTTAGCCCTGTCATGTTGCGCATGTTTAATAAAGCCATTTTTATTGTGAGAACCACAATGAGATACCCCAGAGATAATAACGTTCTTGGGATATTTCTCATATAATGGTTTACCGATATCAAAACCATTTTGCATCAAAACTATTGCCGTCTTTCCGGCTGTTACCACTGGCTCAATCAAATCCTCGACTTTGATTATATCTGCAATATTTTTTGTTGCAACAACCACAAAATCGTACTCAATTTCACTCGTGGCTGCTTCGTCTACCGTTTGATATAAGTGTTTAGGTTTCCAGCTATCAATCGCACCGTAATCAACAGAATCAATCCGAAATCCCTCATCTTTAACTTTCTGGTAGTCACTTCTCACAACTAAACTCAACTCAGATGTACCATTAATATAGATTCCGTAAGCTACAACAGCACCAATGCCTCCAGTACCGATCAACAAAGTTTGAAGAGCCATTTTATGTTTCACGAAACTTGAAATTATGAGAAAGGAATTACAATCTATGACTGAGATAGCAGAGATACCGAAGCTTATAAGAAGACCTAAAAAAGCTTAGGGTGTGCGGAAATAGTTGAGAAAAATCCGCAGTTTTACGAGATTGAGTCTTAAATCGAAAATAATGTCGAGCGATAAGATGTGTCACCGTTTGGAAATGAGCGCGCAACTTCTTATCAGTCTTTTTTATTTTTGGGTGGATTTTGGGCTATTGTTTTCCGCAAAAGATCTTCAATATGATGTTGTGAAAAATTGTGATATCTATATATTGAGAGCTGATTTGGCTGGTCAGCAGTTACTCATGAGAATATAATTTTACTTCAAGGTCTATACTTTACATCGTTCTTTCTACGAGATTCGTCTTCAGAAAGACTTTTACTAATTGAAAGACAATATATATTGATCATCCTAATATTTACTTGCTAAACATAATATGGAAAATAAGACTGCTGATAGTCTGAGCCTAGAGAACAACTCTGAGGTGCAGCAAAAGAACGGCGAAGTGTTGATCACAGTGTTATCAACGAATGGACGAGAAATACCAGTCTCAAGCGAAGGAGTTGACTTAGCGTACGAATATGCCCAAAAAAATGATAATGCAACCTTTGATCCGAAGATTGAAAAGCAATTAGTGAGGAAAATTGATTGGATGGTTTTACCATTGATTGTAGGTTTAATGGCGTGTCAATTTTTGGATAAGACCACAATATCATATGCTTCAATTATGGGTATAAGAACCGATTTGAACATGGTTGATGGGCAAATGTACTCTTGGGTTGGTTCTTCATTTTATTTTGGATATTTGGTGTTCCAGCCACCAGCAAACAGAATATTACAGAAATTTCCAATTGTGAAAACTTTAGGAGTGGTGGTTATTTTATGGGGTATTATCTTGTGCTGCCACAGTGCTTGTCGTACAGCTCCTGAACTTCTAGTTGTTCGTGTATTACTAGGTTGCTGTGAAGCATTTATGTTTCCAGCATATATTCTACTTACTGCTCAGTGGTATAAAAAGGATGAGAACTTCTTGAGATCTAGTATTTACATTGGATTTCAAGGGTTAGGGAGTATTTTTGGTTCAAGTTTGAGTTATGGATTATATATTCGTTCTGATGAGTATTCGATACCTTCTTGGAAAATTTTATTCATTGTGACTGGTGTCATCACAATTCTTTTAGGTGCCATATCTTTAATTCATTTGCCAAACACTGCGTTGGATGCATGGTTCTTGAATGATGAGCAAAAGAGTTGTGCCGTGGAACGTATTAGAACGTCTCATCAAGGTTTTGGAAATTCGAAATTTAAATTTAGTCAATTGAAGGAAACCCTCTTGGATATTAGAGCCTATTTGGTGTTTATTTATGCAATGTCTTACTGCATTCCCAATGGTGGTTTTGGAAACTTTAGTTCAATTCTTTTAAGTGAAGATTTTGGTTTTTCTACTGGAGATGCTTTATTAATGGGCATGTGCGGCGGTGCAATTGACATGTTGACAGCCCTAATCGCCTGGGTCGGACCTATGATCTGTAAGAGCAACTTAATTATTTGTCTTGTAGTAAACTCAATCTGTCTTGTGGGTACTTGCTTATTAGCTTTCAGTCATGATAGGGGTGCTAAATTATTTGGATATCTAAGTTTTTACTTAGCGACTGTAGTCCTTGCAGGAATGTCTTCGTATAACTCAATCAATTTTGCCGGAACTACAAAAAAAAGCATAATTAATATCTTTTATTTCGTGGGCTACTGTGCTGGTAACATCGTTGGACCTCAAACTTATCGAAGCCAACAGGCACCACAGTATATTGGAGCTAAAGTTGCAATGGTTGTTGCGTTTATAGCCGGGAACTTATCAATTGCTGCGTTATACCTCATGGGCTTGAGAGAAAACCACAAACGTGACAAAGTACAAGCTAGTCAGCCTACAGAAAAAAATGACTTCCTCGATCTCACTGATAAGGAGAATATTAATTTTAGATATACATTATGAATTTAGACCTTCAGAAATAGCGAATACTTGAATGTAAATTTTATAACCCAAATATACTTTGTTACTAAATCAAATTCATCTTGAGAGGAACTAGTTCTATCTATAGCATGATACATGTTTGCAGTTATTTATTACAGTAAAAGTTGGTTTTAATAACTCTAAATTTATTAAATAATACCTTGGAGTGCTACAGAATATTGTTCAAAGGAGAAAAAATACATATATTTCCAGTCTTCTATGTGGGGGTTACTAAGATATTCTGATACAGCTTTGCATCAGACTAAATAAGATTTAAAATCGACATCACTCAGCGCATATGGCGACGCAATCCAATTCAATTTTAATCTTGTCGTTGGGGAACTTAACACTAACGCAATACCTTGCTGGCTTACTGGTGAAATACTTTTGATAGATCTCATTCACCGTAGTACTGTATTTAATATCACTAATAAATAGAGACACCTTGATAACTTCTTCCAAAGAGGAGCCTGCAGCAGCGAGAGTCGTTTTCAAGTTTTCAATAGCTTGTATTGTCTGCTCTTGAATTGAATCTTTGTATGTATTATTTTCATAGTCAATTCCTACATTTCCAGAAGTGAAAACCATGCGGTTAAACTTGAATGCTGCGGAGCTCAAAGCGGTTGGTCTGTTAAGTTGCTCATTACTGATTGCGATGCTCATTTTTTTTAAACTGAATTTTGCTTTTTATAAGACATTATAAATCTTATAGGTAATATGGGAGCCCTTTTATGGTTTCGCTTCCATTATAGTCTTAAGTTTTTCAAAGTCATAAATAATGCGGAAATCGTACATCATATTTCCGCATCCTTTATCGCACGATCTCCACCCGCGGCATCATTAGGTGAATTTCCGCAACCCAATCGATGATGATTTAACAAAAGATAAGTACGATGTGCTTCTTGAGCAGCTGAAAATTACACTACAACGAACTGAATAAATGGGACATTTGCTTAGAAGATCACAGTTGACACCTGAATTATTGGTTGCAAAATATGCACTGGGACCATATATCAACACCGAGTCAGGGAGGAAGATCATAGACGCTTCTGGAGGTGCAGCTGTTGGCTCCGTGGGAGCTTCTACACCTGAAGTGGTGGCCGAAATTGTCGCCCAGTATTCGAAGATACAGTATGTTTCGCCTTCGATATTTACAAATGAGCCAGCTGAAAAGCTTGCAAATGAGATTATAACCGATAGGTACGACAGAATGGGCTATTCTAAAGTCATGTTTGTAAATTCAGGATCTGAGGCTAATGAAAGTGCCTACAAAATTGCCAGACAGCATTTTTTTGACAAGAATGAGACAGAAAGAGTCAATACCATCACCCGAGATATCGCTTATCATGGAAATACAGTGATTGCATTGCAGTTGTCAAGTATATCAACTAAGAAAGAGCCATTCGAAGACATCGTGCAATGTCAGAAATTTCATCAAGTAGAAGCACCTCATCCGTTTCACCGCAAACGAAAAGGCGAATCGGATATAGAATACCTGGAGAGATTGGCAGAGGAATTAGAATCAAAATTTCAGGAGTTGGGACCCTCTACAGTTATGGCTGTTTGGTTCGAGTCATTTTTAGGGACTACTGGAGGATGTGTTAGACCTCCAAAAGGTTACTTCGAAGCTGTGCGGAGCATTTGCAATAAATTCGGAGCCATATTTGTAGTTGACGAGGTTATATGTGGCTCTGGACGATGTGGAAAGCACTTCTTTGCTTGGGAGCATGAAATCGAGGAAAGTAATGGGAACGAAGATTATCTTAAGGTTCAGCCTGATTTAATTACCTTTGGAAAATCAATTTCTGGAGGGTATGCTCCCTTGTCAGGCATTGTGATTCATAAGAAGTTCTTTGACAAAGCAGAGACTACATCAAAAGTATTTAACTCCGGCCATACATTTCAATCTCACCCAGTATCCTGTGCTGCTGCCCTAGCAGTTCAAAGGTATATAAAGAGACACAATCTTTTGAATAATGTTGAAAAGATGGGCCAATACTTAGGAGAGCAGTTAAAGGAGCAAACAAGAGACTTGAAATGTGTTTTGGATGTTAGAGGAATCGGCTTCTTTTGGGCAGTTGAGTTAGTGAAAGACAAGAAAACAAGAGAACCTTTTCCATTAGATTACAATTTCGCCACTATAGCGTACAATTGTATATTGAATCATGGCGTAGCGGTTTATCCTGGAAGGGGCACCATCGATGGTCTCTATGGTTATAGCTTTATGGTCTCACCTGCGTTCACTTCTGATAAGGATTTGTTGGACAAAATCGTGAGTGCTATCAGAATGGGGCTTGAAGATGCCCTGGCCATGCAAGAGATGTGATTTATATGTTTTTTTTCTTTTTAATAAATGTGATATACTAGACAAAAGCTGGGGTTCTCAAAGTATATGAATTTTAAAATTTATACATCGCTAACTTAACCAATGTTATACAAAAATTTTTTCCGCTTCACATAACGAAAGCTTCAACTTTGATACTATATCGTCGATAGTTTTATCATCAACATTGTAATTCGGTGCTAACAAAATGTGATCTCCATTGATTCCATCGATAGTTCCATGACATGGCATCACTATGAGACCGTTCTTCATACATATAGCAGCAAGCTTGTCACAAAATCCCAATTCTGGATCAAAAGGAGTCCCCGAGGCCTTATCTTTCATGAACTCAATACACCAAAACATACCTTTACCTCTAATATCAGCTGCGATATTAGAGTCTCCTATATTATCTTTCAAGCTCTTTTCAAGTTTATTCGCCATTTCATTGATGTTTTTGTAAAGATTATTATCTTTGATATATTTCTGTACAGCATAACCTGCTGCACATGACATAGGATGGCCCTGATAAGTATGGCGACTCATAAAGGAACCACTTCCATTTTCGAGGCCCTCGACTATGTTTTTTTGAACTACAATACCAGATAAGGGAAGAATACCACTTCCAATTGACTTTCCAAAGGTCGAAATATGCGGGACAACTCTGCTCCAGTTATCTTCATCAGTCAATTGCTCCCAAGCGAAAAAAGAACCCAATCTTCCAGAGCCACACATAACCTCATCCATTATCAACAAAGCACCATACTTTTCACAGACTTCTTTTACCCCTTCAAAGTAGCCCTTAGGTGGCATGACACAGCCACATGACCCTCCACTCATGGTTTCTGCAATAAAGGCTAAAACACTGTCGGGACCAATCTCTTGAAATTTATCGTCAAGCTCCTTAATCAACCGAGCACAGTACTGTTCTTCGCTTTCATTCTTACCTTTGTAGTGAAAGCTGAAAGGAGTACCGACCTTATGAAACGTGGACTTATCGAACATGTCCTCATAATCCTTATTTCTGTACTTGTGCCCGCTCATTGACATTGTTCCAAGCGTATTTCCATGGTAAGATCTATCTCTGGAAATGATTTTCACCCTTTCTGGTTGGCCTATTTCCACAGCATACTGTCTCGCAAGTTTGCAGGCAGATTCATTGGCCTCCGATCCAGAATTATAAAAGCAGACTTTGTCTAATCCAATCTTTTCATATTTTGGATTGTCTAGCATGATCTGAGCTAACTTTTCGCCAGCATCTGAAGTAAAAATAGATGTATGAGCAAATTGCAATGATTTGAGCTGTTCAGCAACAGCATCAATTACAACCTGGTTCGAATGCCCAACGGCAGTAACAGCAGCGCCACCCACGGCATCTAAAACTTTAGATCCATCCTTGAGATAGATGTAAGATCCCTCTGATCTTGCAGCCAATGCTGGCTCAGTCTTTAAGTTTCGATGAAGTACCTTAGTTTGCATTTTGGAGAAATATAATCTCTTTGAATCACGAAAATGTGATCTTTAATATACAACCAGAAAGAGAGGTCGCCTGTTGTGACATCGTAAGTTGCCAATCTAGATAAGGCTTTCTTGAGAATTGATAATTCGCGGAACAGGGTGTTTCTATTTCCGCATTATTTAATAAAAGTCAATGGTTCATGAAATCTCGTGATCAGCCTTCCGCATTCGAAAAGTGCATTACCAGAAGTTCCTAGCGACTATTTTGACACAAATCCTTATCTGTTTGCGGAAATTCACTGACCTGCTTCCGCACTGGATATATATAACAAGAGAATATGAAATGTCAAAAATGAGGCCGTCTACGGTCCCGTCAGCATCAGCAGTGCTTGAAAAATGTTGATTTCAAGCTCAACAAGAGTCCTCACACAAAAAGCAAAGCATCATGCTATGTTGAAGACCACATCGTGGAGGTACTTATCAGGATCGTCCACACCCAAGCTCATCAAACGAGGAAGATATGTCGAATTATCAGTCGCATGCGTCATTGCAGGAATCACAGTTAATGAATACTTGAAATTTCGTTGTCAAAATACGGTTAAACTGGATTCGATAGAAAGTGCTCCACGGAAGATATCGACTTTGCAACTTTCAAAACATTGCCTACCAGAAGATCTTTGGGTTCGTATCGGGGACGCTATTTACGATTTGACAGACTTTATCTCCTGGCACCCTGGAGGGAAGGACATAATTATGCAGTTTGCTGGAAAAAGTGCAACTGATGCTTTTATGAAGCAACACAGCAAGAGATTCTTGGAAATGTTACCTCCAGAAGCGTACATAGGCAAAGTCGATCTTACTCAGCAGGAACTTGATCATGAAAGAATAGAAAGAAAGAATCTGTCGACGAAAAAATATGAATTAGAAAATAAAGTTGTTGTGGAGAACAAAAATGAAGAAGAAGCTTCGATCAATGCGAGTGTATTTGAAAAGCCCCCTTTAGAATTAATGTTCAATGTCAATGACTTTGAGGCGGTAGCCAAAAAGATTTTGCCTAGTGATATCTATATGTATTTTGCTACAGGCTCGGATGATGAAGCTACATTGCGAGAGTGCCATTTAGCCTATAGCAGGATCTTCTTCAAACCTAGGATTTTAAGAGATACGAATGACGTTGATACATCCGCCACACTAATTGGTACGAAAGCTTCGCTTCCCTTATATATTACTGCCTTTGCTGGGCAGTCTTACTTGGATGAAGACGCGGATATGGCTTTAGCGAAAGTAGCCAAGAAGAAGGGGATCAAATTCATGTACTCCAGACTAGGAGCTTATCCTGTGAAAGAGATGTCTACATTTTTTGGTAATACCCCATTCTGGTGCCAGGTTTGTGTCCATTATGGAGATCCTAAACTAAAGAGTGCCATAGAGGAGCTTAATAGATATGATAACATAGAAGGTATTTTCATCACCACAGATGCTGCTGCTGGTGGAAATCGAGAAAAAGATTTCAAAACCAGAGCTCAGGAAGCTTCAAGACCTGAATTGGCTAAATTTGCATCCCCTGTCAAGCCGTATCCGTCTATAACATGGGAAGATATAGTCGAAGTTAGAAAGCTCACCAACAAGGCGATAATCTTAAAAGGGGTTCAATCAGCAGAAGATGTGTTACTTGCAGCTGAAAAGGGCTTAGATGGGGTCGTAATAAGTAATCATGGAGGCAGGCAATTGGACTATTCACAACCTCCCCTCGAAACCTTAGCGGAAGCCATGCCCCTACTTCGTAAACAAGCTTACTACAATAAGGAAAAGTTTCAGGTATTCATAGATGGTGGTGTTAGAAGAGGAAGTGATATTTTGAAAGCAGTGGCCCTAGGAGCATCAGGTGTGGGCATGGGTAAAGGCTTTGCATTTGCAGTTGCAAGTTATGGTGAGAAAGGAGCAGAGAAGTTATACGACCAGTTAAATCTGGAGGTGATCCGAGATATGAAACTACTCGGGGTCAGTAACACCATGATGCTCAATCAAGGTTACCTAAATATGAAAGGATTCTACAATAGAGTTGGCAATTATGATGATTCTTACTTCAAAAACTATGAGGCTTTGCCGCTGCCATTTCCAGGAAGATAAGTCAATCGAATTGCAACCTTGAGTAATTTGCATCTGTTCTATAACAACAAATTGACTTTTAAACTCCTTTCGAAGTACTTTGAAATTTAAATAGAAACTAGAACATTGTACTTCAAAGAATTTTGAATAGCAAATTCCTTGATAGAAAACAAAATTAAAGCATATTTGTGTCTATATTTGATGAGACAGTGACTAAATGAGTGTCCTATTATGTACTCGCTTCTTCTTATTCGATTAGTCAAGTTGCTTCTTCTACTAATAATCCGACTACACTAAAATTTAAAAAACTTTCATTAAAATTTGAAAAAAATTATGTATTTTAAAAATGAAGACGTATCCTATCTAGGGCAAACAGAAATGGTCTGACTTCTAAGTTCAATGTAGTATATAGAAACGACAATCATGCGGCTTTATTGTCATAATTTATTCATATCATCCAACTATCTAGAACTTTAAGATATCTGAAATTAACGGCTGGTCCATGCATTCCAAGAGCAAGGTCTTTAAAATACCAGAAG
>NW_026946677.1:827489-858907 GCF_900007245.1 Priceomyces carsonii | reverse complement strand
AGATTAAGAACAACCCTAGTGCAGCAGTCGAGAACCAATTGATAAATGGATGGCCGATTAAGAAATATTTAACATCGTCAGAACCCCAGGAACACATACGTAGCCCACTATGATCTATCGGCCACTCCCACCATTCAGAGCTCAATCTGTCAAATTTATCTGGATCTGGAACCAAAGCATTGTTAGAGGCCATCATTCCATAATTCAATAGAACGAATTCTTTCCAGAATTTTGGTTTTGGAGGAACGTATTTCACCTCAGGTTCTGGGAGTTTGTCATTGACATGGTCCTCTATGTTCCACCATGTGCTCTTATCTTTCAGCATAAACGATCTTTTACAAATGACTTCTCCTTGTTGATAACCCCATGAGGGCAATGAATACCCCGTAGTTGCCAAATAGCAACCTAGTACTTTGTGTCTAAGTCTAAAATTCGTTGATATAGGATGAATAAGATTTGGATCTTCGTCTTTGAAAGCTGGAGAAGGTGATATCTCCTGCAGTTGAACTTCAATTATCCATTCGTCTTTTGAATCACTTTGTTCGAGGTCTGCATAACACGATACCTCATATTGACTTTTCAGCACAAAAGCAGGGATAGGATGAGAATGTAGTAAACAATCTGATTTATCATGCACTAATCTCACCGTATCACCGTTCTTAACTAACCGCGTTAAACTATAAGTATCATTCTCGAGGGGCTCTTGGGTTGCAAACTCACCTCTCAACCCAGATTCAAGATCAAATTCTATCAAAAAGTTGTTATTCTCATCCTTAAACCCATATGTTGTGATTTGTTGCTGTCGTGATCCTTCGGGATAGAGATGTGGATGAGAATGGAGTAAATTCGGAGATAAACCTTGTGACCTGAGTGTAACCATGGAACCGAATCCAACAGATCTCGGTCCTCCCAAAACCAGATTGCCCTCCAACGAAGCTTGAAGCAAGGTCGAAATAGAGCCATCCCCACTTCCAGAATGATTCAAGACGGTGAAGTGCACTTTAAAACAAGCTAAATAGATGAAGAATGGCACAATTATTAAGCAAATAATCCTTGATAGCCAGTGACATATGTATTTCATAAAGGAAATCGAATTAGTGGAGGTAAGCTGATAGAATTTGATTAATAAATCGTAAATGACGTAAAATCCAATTAAAATAGTCACAAATAAGCCAACCCATTTGACAGAGCATACACAGCCGATAGATACACCAGTCATGACCATGGTAGTTATTCCACGAGTAGTCAATAGCGTATTCTGTGTTCTCAAATTATGCAATTTCACTAGGAAATAGTAACTTAGCACCGTGAAAAATAGCAACATAGAATCTAAAAGTATAAATTTCGATAAAGTTAGCGATATCATTTCGAATATGGTCATAAGAGATATAAACCATACGGTAAACTGGCTAAAACCTAAAGCAATAGCAGTTTTGTAAACCACAGGTGTACATAAAATTCCAAAGAGACAATTAAATGCTCTCATTAAAACATAATTGCAGTTATCCGGGTACTCTAGACCACTATCAAAAGCAAAGCTTCCATCATATCCCGCAATGTAGCCAGATAATGCAACCAATAATTTTCCCAATGGGGGATGGACATCAAAGTAGAACTCGCGTTTCAAATAGTATGATCCAAACTTACCGAAATGCGCTTCATCCCATACCACATACTTCGAGGCATCTATCATGTATAGCCTAACAAACGCCGAAAGTGCAGTCAATAGCAATGGATTGATAATTTCAATGAACAACCTTTTATAATGTGAAATGCTGCTCGATGGCTTCAAGTTTAAGTTCAAGGTCCTAGCGGTGAGCTCTTCGACATCATCTTTCTCTATGGGTTCTCGGTAACCTGATCGACTCGAAAGCTTCGACTCGTGATTATACCTTGATGACCCACTATGATAATTGGCGGAATCCATAGTAAAGTGAAATCTTTATTTTTGGGCTGTTGAATAAGTTATTTCGACAGAACTTTTTTAGAATGCGCGTGCCAAAGCTGCTAGACTGCAAATCTGCCATCTATTTCCATCCGTTAATATCATTATTGAATAGCCTCAAAGAACAAATGTTTCAGGGATAAGTAAACTCACCATCATACGAATCTTCATACTAAATACTTTACCGATTTCTTTTGAAGTCAGGCTGCTTAGCCCATCACTGCATTATGAACCTTTAAGCTGACGGTTCCAGAGTCTTCGGAGAAAGCTGTTAATTTGTGTTTATCCTCAAGACAGATCATCGAGCTTTGGCATAGATCTACCGTTTGCCCGCGATCTGTTGATCACTTTGAGTTTGATGTGAAAAAGAAGAAAGAGTACCGGTCTCTGAAGTCAGATATATTAGTGGAAAACAAGAAAGAGCAACTTACCCTTCCAGTAACACACTATGGCTAGCAAAATAAGTACCCAACTAAGAGTGCACTTAGCATATATCCATAGCCCCGTAAGAAACAGTTTGGTTATGTTGCTGACTATTTACTGTTTGCTTGTTTTGTGATTGTCTCACAGTTGCAACATTCTTGTTTACCAATTTTGTGAGTGATCCACGATGATCTCAAAATTGACTTTTTACCACAACAAAGGGAGATCCTAATAGAAATTGATAGCTACAATAAGCTGGAACCAATAGTAAATTCCTATTTACAATGTCAGGCAACCAGAAATCTTCCCCTTCGGAAGATATTCGGGGTCAGCTATCAGATATTCAAAAAAAGCTATTCAGTTCATCAATCAAAACAAAGGTTCCAAGAGCTTCGAAACATGAGAAAGAAAATATTTATCAAGAAGAGGGTACCGAAAAATCACCTGTGAAAGGTAGATCACAAAGAATTCCTATGCCGGTGGTTCCCAAACCGCATCTGATGTCTAGTATGGGGCCTGAATCAAAAGGTAATGACATGAATTTCGTTGTAGGGTTAAGTGAGAACTTGCTAGGCGAGTGTAGACGACTAAACACAGAAAACCACAACTATAAGACCAGGCTTAAAACGGCTCTTCATGAATTAGAGGGGTTTAAACAAGAATGCAAAAGGCTAGCGAGCTCAAAAGATTCTCAAGACATGGCTGAAGCAGACTTAAAGGAAAAGAATTGGGAGTTGGAAACCAACCTAGCAACCTTAAATGAAAAGTTTTCAAGCCTAAATTTGAGCAAAGAGAAGTTATTGAAACTCAACGAAGAAAAAGATGCATCAGTTAATAAAATTCAGAAGGACTACGACGAGTTAATCATCAAAAACAAGACTCTCATGGATAAATACAATGCCTTGGAATCTACATATTCCAAAGAATTGAGCGTTCTTAATGATAGAATTGGAGAATTAAATGATGAAAATGATCAATTGCATTTGAAAATAGCGTCCACCAGTGATAAAAAACTAACACAGGATGTTGAGGAAGATGTGCCTAGTGACAACGCCTCAGAGAGCAACGTACGTGAAGATTTGACCGAGATAGATAGCGTACTTATTGATCCTGTTCCTTTGGACTTACCCTCATCTGATCCTCTGAACCCAAGTTTGGAAATCGAGAACTTAAGAGCTTTAGTAGCACGCAATAATAACACAATTTCAAAATTGAGAAATAGTCTTTTGAAGAAGGAAAGGACTCAATTAGAGACAAAATCACCATTAAAGACGACCGCTAATAGGAAGTCCATCTCTGACAAGTTCGCAAATTCATTTCTGAAAATTTCACCAAGTAAGCGGAATTCAAAATTCTTTGTTTCAGATGACGACAGTGATTTCACCAATCAATTTGGTAACGATAGTGAGGCATGGGAAGAATTTATGGAGCAAAATCTAGCCTCAAGTAGCCCACTTAAAATTTCCAAATCTTCGTCCGGAAATCATACGGCCCACATTCCCGTATCTGGTAGTAAAGCATATGATTCCTTTAATGACACCATTCGGACAAACTCAGATACTGAAATGGATTCTTCTCCTCGTGAAAAGGTTGCATTATACAATGAGCTCGTCGGTGCTTTACCTTCTAGAGAGGAAGTTGAGAGATTTGCAAAAGAGAACGACATGGTAATCATATCGTCTCATGAATATCAAAACTTAAAGGACGAGGAAATTTCAGACGAGAAGTTAAAAGAATTTGCGAGCTGCAAGGATTGTGTGGTAATAGAAAAAGAGGAATATGAAAGATTTTTGGATGAGAGAGAGATGGCAGAGAAGATTAAGTCTAAGAGTATAGTAACCTTACCATCAGAAGAACTCGAACACCTTCATAAGGTTCAAGACCAGTTTGATAATCCTAATTTGGAATATCTTTCCACCAAATTAAATAATTTTGGGTTCAATAAAATCGACAAAATAGAGTATGAGAAAATGCAGCAAATTATTCATGATTATGATAATCCTTCATCCAATTACTTGATTGAACACTGCAATGGGAAAAATTTGAAAGCTTTGAAGTCCGACGAATACGACCAGTACTTGGAAACAATGACGAACTTAGAAACACCAACAAAAGAATATTTGGCAGCGAGAGCAAATGATCTTGGTTTAATTTTAACTTCTTCTAACTACTATGACGAACTTACAGCGCTAGCGAATCTGCCATCTGAGAGCCACATTATTGAAAAAGCAAAAGAAAAAGGACTAGTGACTTTATCGGAAGAAGCACATAAGAAACTTGTTAGTCCTAACCTTGAATCATTGAAATCAAGCGCAGAAAAGTTCAACTCAATTATTCTTACTAAGGACTTGTATAATAATCTCATATATCCTAGTAAGGAAAAACTAAACGAAACTTGTCAGTTGAGGAATTTGGTTACTTTAACTCAAGAGGATTTTGTCGCTTTGAAGAAGGTTGCTGAAGAACCTGATTTGGAGCATTTAAAAAATCATGCTCCGAAGCACAATCAAAAATTACTTTCTAATGAAGAATACACGATGCTCACGCTCAAAGCTGAGAATCCTTCTTTGGATACTATGAATTCAACTGCTGCTGCGTTAGGATATGAAATTATAAAGAGGGAAGAACTTGCAGATATAAAAACCCTAGCAGACTCTCCTAGCCTTACTCATGTAAAGATGCATGCAGAGCTCCATGACTTGATATGCTTACAAAAGCAAGAATACGCAACGCTATATAAACAAGCCAGTGAGCCGTCAATGGAGGTTATCTCACCAAGATTAGAACAAATAGGTCATAAGGCTATCAGAAGAGAACTCTTCGAAGAACTAGAAACCCTTGCAAATCATCCAACTAAGGGACATCTCGATGTCAAAGCAGAAATCCTTGGCTGTTTGGTTGTCACTCAAGAAGACTTCAGAGCCTTAGAAGATCTCGCACATAATCCTCCTTTGAAACACATCGAGCTAAAGGCTACTGCAAAAGGAATGGTAGTGGTCAGGGAAACTGATTATAAGGAAGTTACTAGCTTGGCAAATAACCCATCTATTGAAACTGTACTGGAAAGAGCAAGGGCGCTTGGCTTTTCTGTTATCTCCACAGCGGAGGTTGAAAAGTTAGAAGAACTTGCCTATAACCCTTCTATTGATCACTTAAGTCTGAGAGCTGCTAAACATGAGCACACCTTGATTAGCAAAGACAGATATGATAAATTATCCAAAATGGCACACAATCCTGAACTTTCAGATCTTGAAGTTATGGCCAGTAAGTTTGGCTGCGCAGTACTAGATGAAAATATTTATTCCAAACTTAAGGAAATAGAAGTATCACCATCTTTAGACTTTCTTCAAGAAAAATCATCGTCGATTAATTATACAATGATTAAAAGTCAGGATTTAAAAGAATTAATAAAAATCAAGGAAGACCCAGAAATAGGTCTAATAATGAAAATGTCTTCTAGACTTGGCTATGATGTGATTGAAAAAGAAGAATACTCCAGATTGTCGGCTCTTGAAAAATCTCCTGACATTAATTTTATAACAATCAAAGCGACTGAAAATGGTTATGATGTTATCAGACGCGAACAGCATGAAAAATTAAAACAATTGGTGGAAAAACCAACCATAGAGGATATATCAGATAAAGCTGGGGAATTAGGATTCATGGTCTTGTTAAAAACTGATTACGATGCTTTAATTTCTATCTCGGAGACCCCATCGTTATCACATATTGAAGATAAAGCAGGCGAGCTTGGCTGTACAGTAATCGATAATGAGACATATGGGCGTATTAGAAGAATTTCGACCAATCCGACAATTGACGATGTCAATTCATTGGCTTCCAAACTTAGTCTTGTAATAAAAACGAAGGAAGAATATCTTGATTTAGAAAGACTTGCTCTTAATCCAGATATTGGAGATCTTCGAACATCTGCAGAGAGGTTAAACTTGGTCATTCTAGAAAAGAGAGATTACGAAAGCCTCTCTTTGTTGGCCAAAAATCCAGATAAGGAGCATTTGGGTAGGAAATGCAAGGAGCTCGGGTTAGTAGCTATTACGATGGAAGAATATGAGAGAATTATACAAAAGGCTGAACACCCCTCCACTACGCAAGTACATCAGGCAGCCTCATCACACAATATGGTCGCAATTCCGGAGACTGATTACTGTGACATGCGTTCTAGAGCTTTTGAGCCTTCAGTCGAAGATCTTTCGAAGGCTGCGCAAAGACTTGGATATAACTTGATTTTGGAATCAGAACATAATTTGTTCAGTAATCCATCTGTAAGCTTCTTAAAAGAGAAAGCTTTGGGGCTTAATAGTACGGTGTTGGATAATGTGGAATATAGTAAAATTCTAAGGCAGATTGAAGAACCAAGTCGTGAATTTTTGGAGGAAAAACTAAGAAAGTTTGGTCTAGTTCCAGTCGAGACCATTGAATTAAATAAATTGAAGGTTCTTGCCTATAATCCTTCAATGGGGCATCTTGAAAAAATAGCTAACGAGAATGAAATGTTATTGGTCAAATCAAAGGATCATATAAAAACGTTAACTTTGCTTAAGCCCGAAAGCAGGGATACTATAGAGAAGGTGGCAGAAGATGCGAAGTTATCAAACCACTCCTTTATACCGACGATTGAATTGGAGAGAATTTTGAAGGAAAATAGTAAAACCCTATCAGATCGTGTCTACGAAGCAAATTTAACCTTGGTTAAAACTTCTGTAATAAATAGTCTATTAAATGCATCTGGTTCACTTACTGTTGAGGATTTGATGGAAAGTATAGAATCGCAAAAGCTTGAAATTGTGTCTTCATCGGAATGGCTGAAGCTAAGATTGAGAGCTTCGGAGCCTCTAGAGGAAATAGCAAAAAGCCATAATAAGATAGTTTTAACCAAAGGCGAATACGATGATTTTAGTACTCGTCTGTCTTTACCATCAATTAAAAAAGCAGCCGAAATTGAAGGATATAGTTTGATTGCAATTGAAGAACTATCGGCTTTGAGAAAGGTCGCTGGAAGTCCAATTGAAACACGCGCTCAAGAAATTGGTAAGATATTGATTCCTCGTAGCGAGTACGAGAACATGATTCAAACCCTCCGTACGCCGCCCATCGAGTTCATTATTGAGAAGGCGACATCTTATGATTCTTCAGTTATCTCTCTGTCAAGGCTTGAAGAATTGGAAAGTTACTATGACAAACCGCTTAATGAAGTTGCTGAAAGTTCAAATAAGATAGTACTTGATAAAAAGGATCATGGTATATTATTGGAAGAGTACGAAGGTTTGATCCGGGATGCTGAAATTTCACTCGAGGAAAAAGCGAAATCTGAGAACATGAAATTAATTCCAGTTAACGTATATGACGACTTGATCAGAGACAAGCAGAGCTTAGAAAAAGGCCTCGAGACACCAACAGTCTCGTACTTGGAGCAAAAAGCGAAATGTGAGAACATGAAGCTAGTTTCAGTTGATGTATATGACGCTTTAATCGAAGAGAAGCAAAATTTT
The DNA here is from genome assembly GCF_900007245.1 of Priceomyces carsonii. NCBI lineage: Eukaryota > Fungi > Ascomycota > Pichiomycetes > Serinales > Debaryomycetaceae > Priceomyces > Priceomyces carsonii. The sequence continues at coordinate 851,029 of NW_026946677.1, read as the reverse complement.
GAGCAAAGTATCAAAACTCCAACAGTCTCGTATTTAGAGGAGAAAGCGAAATGCGAGAACATGAAACTAGTTTCAGTTGATGTATATGACGCTTTAATCAAAGAGAAGCAAAGTTTGGAGCAAAGTATCAAAACTCCCACAGTTTCGTATTTAGAGGAGAAAGCCAAATCTGAAAACATGCAACTAGTCCCAACTGAACAATATGAAGCTTTAATCAGAGACAAACAAAGCTTAGAAAAAGGCCTCGAGACACCAACAGTCTCGTACTTGGAGCAAAAAGCGAAATGTGAGAACATGAAGCTAGTTTCAGTTGATATATATGACGCTTTAATCAAAGAGAAGCAAAGCTTAGAACAAAGTATTGCAACACCAACAGTTTCCTATTTAGAAGAAAAGGCAAACTTGCTTGACCGTGTTGTCTTACGTGAAAAAGAAGCAAGCGAACTCAAACTAAAGGCAAATGAAACAATTCAAGAAAAAGCAAAGGATCTTTCTCTTATTATAGTGGATGCTGAATTTTATGAAAACTTACAGATGGAAGCTAATGAGAGCTTGCAACAAAGAGCAAAACGGGAAGGATTTAATTTAGTAGAATCGTCACAGTATAATGCGTTGATCAACCCTAATTTAGACGAACTAGAGCAACATGCGAAAAGGCACATGCATAGCATTATTGCGACTCCAGCATTAATTGATTTAGAGAAAGCAGCAAAAGAGTCCATAAATGAGAAGGCAGAAAATTCGAATCTCTTAATAATTGAGCCTGTTGAATATCAAAATTTGAAATCAAAAGCGGAAAGGCCATCTTTTGACTTTATGAAAGAAAAAATCAGCTCATCTGGATATACCGTGATTCCTGAGACCGAGTTAGTAGCCCTTAAGGTAAAGAGTTCGAAGACACTAGAGGAGAGTGCAAAGGATGAAGGTAAGAAACTTCTTTCATACGTCGAGTATGATGAGTTGGTTAACCCTTCCTTAGATAAGTTGCACGAGACTGCAAGTAGCTTTCTGTACAAACTCTTTCCAGAATCTGAACTAGCAGCACTCATAGCCCGAGACTCTGAGACTTTGGAAGAGAAGGCTATACGAGAAAACCTAAAGTTAACCACAACCGACTATTTGAAAGAATTGGAAGAGCCCTCCGTTGAACGTCTAAGGGTTTTAGCTCTGGCTGTTGATTGTGTCTTAATTCCCAGCTCTTCTTACGATTTCCTAAAAGTAAAATCTTTGAAAACAGTCTACGAGTTAGCAGAGGAGGCTTCCTTGAAATTATTAGGTACACAAGAATATGACGACTTGTTGTTAAAGGCGAATAAGCCTTCGATTAAACAAATCGAAGAGAGTGCGAAGGAAAATGGGTTGATTACCTTGCCAAAAGAAACGCTTAAAAAGTTAGAGGCAAGAGCAGACGAGTCGCTCGAAGAAGCTGCACAAAGGTATAATATGAAAGTTATTAGTAATGAAAATTATAAAGATTTGGTATGTCCTTCTATAGAGCTATTGGAGAAAAATGCCACTGAAATAGGGATGAAGATAATACCCATGGATCTGTCGAATATAAACAAAGAATCTAAAAATGAAAGTATGAAGATTGACGAAAATCATTATGAAACACTACTGAGTAAGAATTCTGCTTTATTGCAAAAACCTGAGCCGCTTGAAGTTTTCAATCTCGGTGAAAATAATAACAGTTCAGATAATGTAGCAGAAGCGTCAGCAGTTTCGTTGGAAGATTCAGGCATCAAAAAAGTGACATCCGATGATAACAATGGTGCAGCAATGTCGAGTTCCCAGGATCTTGCGATAGATGAAGACCAAGTTGTCTTTCAGGATGCTGAAAATTCGTTTATTCTTAACGAAAATGAGCTCAGGATGAGCGCCGAAAGGCTCGGCTTAATTGTTGTACTGCAGAGTGAATATGACTTATTCATAAGTGAAAATGGCAAAAATAAAATGGTCCCAGAGTCTGACATTCATGAACTAAAGCAACAAATAGCTGAAAAGGATTCTCTTATATTTGATCTCAAGAGAGCACATTTGACAAAAGAATCGCTTATTGCAAAGCTGAAAGATTTTAATCTTGTATTCTTGGATAAGACTGACTACGAGAAGCTCAAAAAAGATACAGACAGGCATGAGCAGACGGAACTGAAGAGTTTAGGGTTAAGTGGAGACTCCAAGGTAAACAATGAAGTACAGCCGGCTCCAGAACTTCCAAACAAGAACCTTGTTTTTGAAAGAGTGCGTGAAATGGGATTTATGTGTATTCCTGAGTCTTGTGCTATCAATGTAGAAGAAAGACCCATAGATTTTACTAAAGTCACAATTTTGCCAACATCTTATTATTCAAGCTTGGTCGATTCTAAACTGTCGCCTGAGAAGGATATATCCGAAGTCGAATTTAAAAACTATGCAGAAAAAAATGGATACGAGGTTCAAAAGCTTCCCCATGGAACAGTTGAGACAACCGTTGGCTCATTTACTACGAAGCCTACTTCTGCAGATTTAGCTACCCCTCCAGTGACTGCCATTCGTGAAAAAGGCTCAATGAAAAATATTGGGAACCCCCTCAAAAAGACCACGATTCCAAAATCACATTCAGTAGCATCAATGTTGTCTCATGCACCAAGTGTAGTTGACTCACTTCGAACAACAGGTGGTTTTTCTATGATGACAAATGCTTCATTGACAGATAGGTCAATGATACCAGCCATTACACAGGTAGTAATTGGAGAATACTTATTCAAATATTATCGTCGTTTGGGACCATTTAGTGCAATTTCTGAAACTCGCCATGAGCGTTACTTTTGGGTTCATCCATATACTTTAACATTATACTGGTCTGAAAACAACCCTGTATTAGGAAATCCATCACACGTGAGAACAAGAGCAGCTGCAATCATCGACGTTGAAAGTGTACAAGATAATAATCCTTTACCAACTGGTATTTATCATAAGAGCATTGTAGTACGCTCACAAGGAAAGAGTGTTAAATTTACATGTGCTACAAGAAAACGCCATAACATTTGGTACAACGCTTTACGATACTTAATTCACCGAAATATGGACGATTTGATAATAGAAAAAGATGCTAACGATGACAGTGACAATAACTTTAAGGAAGACCAACTGGTCTCTAACTCCCATAAGAACGAAGAAATTTATGACCCTGGTGAACGCCAAGTTTATCCGAGATCAAGAGTAGTATCTACTCCCACTGGAATTAAGACACCTGCGAAAACGAAAGTGAGTAGATTCAATTCTTTACGCAGATGAGGCGACTGTTACTTTAGGTTAGACATTAGGTTTAAATTAAACTTATCATTTAAGTTCTTAACTAGTAGCTTAATTCTCTAATGGTGTTTCTTATGTGATAATTAGACACTATAAATTCAAGACCCTAACAGACACAATAGGACTGTCAGAACATATACTTACTATGTAATTTATAAAAAGTAAAAAAAAACAACGAAACACATAATAACACGGTATCAAATGAGGATTAACATCACATCATCCGTAAATAAACACTAAATTAACGTGCCGCCAACAATTGAGTGAACTCCTGGATATCAATTTCACCATCATTATTAGTGTCAGCCTCCTTGATCATTTGATCTACATCGGCATCTGACAACTTTTCACCAATAGAAGTCAAGACATGTCTCAACTCAGCAGCGCTGATTTTGCCGTCGCCATTTCTGTCGAATACTTTAAACGCTTCTGCAATTTCGGCTTCTGAATCAGTGTCCTTCATTTTTCTAGCCATCATGGTAAGAAATTCTGGGAAATCAACAGATCCATCACTGTTAACATCAACTTCATTAATCATGTCAGTTAATTCACTCTCAGATGGGTTTTGGCCCAATGATCTCATAACTGTACCCAATTCTTTGGAAGTAATTTTTCCATCACTGTCCTTGTCAAACAATGAAAAAGCTTCTTTAAACTCAGCAATCTGTTGCTCTGATAACTTCTCAGCCTATGAGTGTTAGTATTTTGTTGCCTCGAAGCTCTAAAGAGTTTATGGTACCGCGTTGTTTTCGACAACATCAGAATTTTAAACTCTTTTGAACATTATTATACTGTCACTCCCACAAAGAGAGTGCTATAGCTTCTTTAGAACTGTCGCTACGTATAGACATACCATTTTTGTGGTTTTCTTTATGATCACACTATTAGTTTGCTAAATAGACGCTGTCAGAGATAAAAATAGCGAGAGAATATTAAATCGTTTTAGTGACACTTTAGCTTTGTTTGGCAGAATTCATTAGAAGTGATCTACAAATCTAAACATAAAAATCAGTAGTCAACCAAGATCCCACGAAATTATAAATACCCAAACATAACTTTGGTGACGATACAGTAAAGACATGGATATATTCACAGTAAATGGGGGATGATAGCCAAAATTATCAATTATATTTGAGGTCTCTTGATGATAGTCAATTTATATCACATTTCAAGAATTTGAGTCAAAGAAGCGATGTGGTTAGAGAAGATTCATTTCAAGCACAGTCGACCCTATCAAGAGAAGTTGATGTTGTTAATAGTTTCACTTCAACGAGTACAGACCCGTTTAACGATGGGTTGGATGACGAACTATTAAAATTGGTTGCAAAGGATAATGATCCGGCAAACGTAACTGATGATGACGAAGTTGAACAGCTTCAAGAAAATTTCGGAGATGCTGCTGACGATAACAGGATATCGAATTCTTTTCGAGATAAAGAATATGATGAAGTTAAGCTGGACGAAGAGGATCCAGAGGTAGGACCAGTCCATGAATTTGGTGATTTCGGATTATATTTTCGAAACAAACTCATAAAGCAGCAAAAATCGGATATTGAGTATATTAAGTGGGAGAATAAGAGAAGAAGAAGAGAAGGTAAAGATCAGTTAGTACCTGTTTTTCAAGGTTGTATTATTCATGTGAACGGATACACTGTGCCGTCAATTAATGAAATTCATCGATTGGTGATTTTACATGGTGGAAAGTTTTTGAGCTATCTAGGAAAGAAATCAGCTGCTACCCACATAATCTGTGATAGGCTTACACCAAGGAAAAGAATTGAATTCAAAAACTGTCGCGTTGTAAAAGCAAAATGGATCGTCGATTCTGTTGATAAGCACAAATTACTTAATTGGTTCGATTATAGATTGATAGAGGATATTGAATACGGCCAAACTCGATTGGAGTTTGGGGCGGCCAAGGCTAGCGATAGCTATGAGGAAAATGAAGGAAGTCAGCAAATGAGTGAACGTGACCGTGTCGAGGGCGAGGGCCTGTTAGAGGAACTGGTTCAATCAGAGCCACTCAAAACTGAGTCATTAGACGATATTAAACTCAATTCAGGTAATACAAATGCCATAGATGCTAGGCATCCTGAATTTTTGAAACACTTTTTTGCTAAATCGAGACTTCACCACTTAAGCACTTGGAAAGCAGACTTGAGGTTGCAATTTTTGAGGCGAATTATTAAGGAAGAACAGCACACATCCCAAAATAAGGCTAAAATAAATGAAAGATTGATTTTACATATCGATTTTGATTGCTTTTTTGCCACTGCTTCCTGTCTCAACTATCCAAACATCGATGTTAAAACCCAACCAGTGGCCGTCAGCCACGGAACAATAACTTCAGATGTGGCCAGCTGCAATTACGTAGCAAGAAGCTTCGGTGTTAAAAATGGAATGTGGATGAGAAGCGCGAGACGAAAATGCCCCAATCTTATCACTTTAAATTATGACTTTGATTCTTATGAAAATAGATCAACTAAATTTTACGATTACTTAGTCAATCGTCATATTTTTGATTCCATATTTCCAGTTCTGATAGATGAAGTCTTGGTTGATGCTAGTTCGTATTGTGATGGCCCTGACTTCCAGGCGTCCGTAGAAAAGTTGTGTCAAGAAATAAGGAGAGACGTTTTTTCTCTAACTCAATGTCCAGTTAGTATTGGTGCATCGCATAATGTCCTCCTAGCTCGTTTGGCGCTACGAAAAGCCAAACCTGACGGATATTTCCACTTAAAGGATAATGTTGAAGAATTTTTGCGAGAGATTCCGTTAACTGACTTGCCAGGAATTGGTGAAAATGTGAAACATAGATTAATTACAGAGTTGAAGATGGAGGGAAAGACTCCAAAGGAAAACCCTGTTATAGAGGACTTACTTTTTTTCTCCGAGCTCAAGTTAAGTGCCATTTTTGGTGAAAAGACTGGAAAAAAATTACATCAATATGCAAGGGGAATTAGTGAGGCTACCATAAGTATTGATATAAGTAATAGTGAAGCGGCATTGGGACGAAAGTCTCTTTCGGTAGAGGTTAATTATGGAATAAGATTTGATAAAATTGAACAAGCTGATTTCTTTTTAATGCAGATTTCAGAAGAATTGCATTCCAGGTTGGTCAAGCTTAGACTTTGTGGCTCGAATCTATCTTTGAAGCTTGCCAGAAGATCCCCGGATGCTCCATTAGACCCTCCAAAGTATCTTGGAATGGGTATATGTGATTCTTTCAGTAAATCGTCTAGTTTAGGAGTTCCCACAAATGACTGGGGTGTCGTAGGCTCAGAGTTAAAATCGCTCTTCAGAATTATCAACGTTCCTATACATGAGTTAAGAGGAATTGGCGTGACTATGACTAAATTGGAGGACATAGAGGTCCTCAAAAAAAATAGACAGAGAAGGTTGCCATTCGAAACTGGCAAACCTGCGATGGATACTGGCGAAGACAGCAAGAAAAGGAAGTCTAAAGATAATGTTTTAAATTCTTTGCCTGATGAAGATATAGATTGGGATGTGTTCAAAGAGTTGCCTCAAGATATAAAGAAAGAATTGCTCTCAGAGCTTAGAAGACGCTTTCATACGTCTTCCGAATTCCCATCTCCCGTCAAAAGACAAATAATGGGCAAGCTGCCATCAAAACTTGACCGAGGCACCAAAGTGTATCTTCAACAACTACTTCCATCGCAGTCTGGAAACCAAGTGAAATATATAAGAACGATTGAATCCCCTACGAAACTCTCTAAGAAGCGTCAAAAAGTGGTGAGGAACAATCTGCCGACAAAAAATAAGTCACCAGAATTTGAGATTAACTCTAGTTCTTATGACTCGAGCGTGTTGAACGAGTTGCCGTCCTCTGTTAGGAATGACGTTTTGAAAGACATCGAATATAAGAAGAAAATAAAAAAGTTTGACCTAGTTCCATTGAAAGAAAAAATTGAAAACAAATATAAGAAGCAGAGATCAAAAGTCCAAGAAATTTCGTCGGATTGGATCTCAAATCAAAGACGATCGTTTGCGACTCCTTTGTTTTTAAATCGTGAGTCTTCGTTTCCCCAAATAAAATCGCAATTAGAAGGGTGGGTTTCGTCCTCTCTTCGTCAAAATGGACCACATCCAGATGATGTGTCGATACTTGCACAATATTTTAGAGACCTTTTGAATGTTGGAAGCCTTAACAGATGCTTAATTTTACTTGAGTGGCTCAGAACTAATATCGAATGTGAAAAGAGCCTTTTAAAGAGTGGAATATATGGGGCTGATGATCACAAATTGATACAAAATGGGATTGAGGACTGGGAGGATCAAATGAATAAAACTATTCTTCCCGTCATTGACTTTTATTGTAAAATCAATAATATTAATGCTACTCTGTAAATAAACGCGATTCTTCGATAGTTTACATGTAGATATTTCTATTTAGACATTAATGTCAGAGAGTTCAATAACACAGAAACATCGAAGAAAAGTATGGATCACCTCATCAGATGTTGCCTCTAAGGTATGTGACTTGCTACCATCTAATGAAGGTCGGCAATCACTTGTTTCTTCTTTAATTCAAGCGTATCGTCTTGATTGCAAATGTGAGAATGTGATACCAATATATAAGGCTAAGACGTCAGATCTTGAAGCATACCACGACAAACGCTTCTTAAAATGCTTACTTCGCAAAAGATCGGATATTGATTCGTCAAGCCCACATTATGGGCTATTGAGGCATATTTTAAGAGCCCAAGATCTTCAACAGGTTTTCAGGACTAAGGCTGTTTTACAGCAGTCGAATATTGAGCACAATTTGAACGTGGAAGGTGACCACAGAGAAGATAGTGATTGTGGTGAAGAGATTCAAGAAATTGGCGATTTACGCAATGAAGAACAGGTTTATTCCGATGATGAGGATGTTGACGATCAAGAGGAATGTGATAAGTACGGCTTGCTGTTTGATTGCCCAGTATTTCCTTTTATGGCTGACTATGTGAGGTTTACTGCAGCATCGAGTATTCTTTCTGCAGAGAAATTAGTTAAAGAAAGATCAATTGACGTCCAAAACGTCGTCATCAATTGGTATGGCGGTAGACATCACTGCATGAAAAGTAAGGCAGCAGGATTCTGCTACGTGAATGATGTAATTCTTGCAATAAGTCACCTACGCCGAGAATTTGGAAAGGTATTTTATCTTGATTTTGATTTGCATCATGGAGATGGTGTTGAAAATGGTTATAAGTTTTCCAGAAACGTTATGACATGCTCTATTCATAGATTCGACCTTGGGTTTTACCCTGGCACAGGATCCCATGAGTTTTTTCTGCCTACAGCTATTAACATACCTACAAGGAGAGGACTAAGTGACTCTAGCTTATTATATATTACTAAGGAGACAATTCTTCCTTTAATCAAAAGTTTTTCTCCTGGAGTTATTGTGATACAAGCTGGGTGCGACGGCTTAGGGACAGATGACCATAGACAGTGGAATATGACTATCAGAGGCTACAGTAAAGTTATTCAGTTAGTTATTGATGAATTTTCCCCGGCGCCTGTTATGATCTTAGGGGGTGGAGGATATAACTTTACGGAAACGGCGAAATGCTGGGCATTTATAACTAAAGAAGTGATAGGTATAAAGGAAGAATGGGATCTTATACCGGAGCATGAATTACTAGATGAATATGAAATTGACGGCTTTCAATTCTGGACAGCAAATAATACTCGTAAGAAAAATATTAAAGATGAAAATGATGATATTTATTTACAGAAACTAACTACGTATATAAATGAAAGGTATCTATAAGTGGTTTTGTTATAAGTCAAATTTGGTATCTAAATTTAGGTCCCATCTTTGCATTCCAATGTTCGTCCCATCTAATATAGCTTTCTTCGAGGGCACCAACTTTTAAATCTCTTAATAATTTAGGGTCAGTGAGCACATTTTCCAAAAGTCTCTCCATGCTCTCAGCTTGACTTCTACCTGTTTCATTAACATCCTCAACAATCAATCCGTTTATTCCTTGCTTAACCAATTCACCAATAGCTGGAAATTTAAGTGAAATTACAGGTACACCACAACCAAAGAAATCAACAATCTTCATAGGAAGGTCCAAGCCACTTGATGAAGAGTGTAAGGATATACCCACATCAGCAATTGAAAGTACATTAGGATAATCTTCAGAGGATAACCATGCCGTCTTGATAACAATACTTTCAGAAAAATTCAATTGCCTAACTTTGTCTAAAAATTCGCCCTTCATGGGTCCCTTTCCAGTGACGATTAGAAGCAATTTTGGTAATTTCGTACTTGATTTGTCCCAAATCTTCAATGCATCTAGAAGGATAGAGAAATCTTCATCTGCAGTAAATGACGTAGAGCTAACCAATATCTTGTACTCAGACAAATCTTTGGCTCCATCGAAGAATTGACTTTTATTCATAATTTCATTTTTCGTCGTACCAGACGAGTCCAAAGGTTTGAATTGATTCGCTGGTCTATCATACACAGTCAATATTTTCTTATTATCTATCGAAAACTCATTTACAAGAAAGGATTTCAAGCACTTAGTAACTGTAAGATTGAAACTGACAAATCTACTGAAAAACTTTTCGTATAATCGAAGGGCTCTTACAGCAGGATGCTTTAAGTTATTGTACCTCAAATTTAAAATTGTGTAGTTCAAATTATGCCAGTCAACAACTAATTGAGTGTTTCTGCTAAATAATTTTATGAATATGATTGCAACAACAAGTATTGGAATTGAGGGTGGATTTTGTATGAGTATATACTCAGAACCACGAAACTCAAATAGCATACTAAACAACTGGAATATTTGTAGTATGATTTTCTTGACTGCAAACAAAGCAAACGGCAAACCTGCTCTGTTTTCAGTCAACGGAATCAGATGAATCTCTATGTTTATATCATCGACAATTTCAGCAGGTGGCTCAGATTGTAAATACCCACACAAGTTGACATAATAATTAAGTTTTGAGAACGACTTAGCGTGGTAGCACATTCTAGGAGAGTGCCCAAGATCTCCCATAACAAAGATTGATATTGTTCTCTTCTTACCAGAAAATGTTCCTTTACTACCTAAATATGGCAAAATAATGTAAGCAAGAATTGGCAAGCATAAGTAAAACCCTACTAACCACCACAACCAGGGACCTGAGTACTGGAATACATGATCAAACCCTTGGTACTTGATGAAGTCTACCATCTTAAAAACAAACGAGATGGAATCTTAGCTATCAATAATGTACCATGAACAAGATAAAGCGTTGGGAGTACTTTACACATAAATCGACAGAACAGTAAACGTTCAGTTATTGTTTTAAGTATTTTCATTCAATATATAAAAAAGTAAAATAACGACAACTGCAGGACTCGAACCTGCGCGGGCATAGCCCAAAAGATTTCAAGTCTTTCTCCTTAACCGCTCGGACAAGTTGCCACTTTGTGAAATTTTATTCTATTGAAATTCCATACTCACCAATTCACAGCCGTTTCCTTTAGTTTTGACGAAGATACTAATGTAAGAGAGGCATTGCCAAAAAGTTAGAAGCAATTCGTTGCTAGCAATTTTTAAAAGAGCTAAAGAGCGAACCAAAGCTCTTGAGCCATTTACTATAAACAAAATTAATAATAATGTTGAAAATAGAAAATACTTTAGGTCAGAGCACAAATACTTTCTTGTATCATGTGCACAGAAACTCGAAGGGAACTAGTATCAACTATGAATAGTTGAGTATCATAGGATTCTTCTTTTTCTTGGAAAGTTCTCTAGAATTGACTCTGATCCAATTGCGGATGCGAAATTTGTGAGTAATTTTTTTTCTTTAATTTTTTCAGATTTTCTATACTTTAGATAACGAAGAATAATACTCTCTACTCCTTTCTATTGTGAATAATGAGCTCTCAAGAACTTACACACCCTTCCATCAAAGATGGATGGTTTGCTGAAATCTCCAAGACTATGTGGCCAGGCCAGGCAATGTCTCTTGAAGTTGAGAAGGTATTGCATGTCGAGAAGTCTAAGTACCAAGATGTTTTGGTTTTCAAGTCAACAACTTATGGAAATGTACTCGTGTTGGATGATTGTATTCAGGCCACTGAAAGAGATGAGTTTGCTTACCAGGAGATGATTGCCCATTTGGCTTTAAACAGTCATCCGAACCCGAAGAAGGCTCTCGTTGTAGGTGGTGGTGATGGCGGAGTCTTAAGAGAGATTTTAAAGCATGATTCCATTGAAGAGGCATGGTTGTGTGATATAGATGAAACCGTGATCAAGGTGGCCAAGAAGTATTTACCAGATATGGCCAAATCCTACGATGATCCAAGGGTCAAGATCCATATTGGGGATGGCTTCAAGTTCTTAGCTCAGTACAAGAATCAATTTGATGTGATAATCACAGACTCCTCAGATCCTGAGGGTCCTGCTGAGTCGCTTTTCCAGAAACCTTACTTTGAGCTTTTGCATCTGGCATTAACTGACAAGGGTGTCATCACGACCCAGGCTGAGAATATCTGGTTACATATGCCTATCATCACCCAGTTGAAAAAAGACTGTAAGGACATATTTGCTGTTGCCGAATATGGCTACACTATGATTCCAACTTATCCATCTGGTTCAATTGGTTTCATGGTGTGCAGTAAGGACCCTAATGTTGACGTCACGAAACCTGTTAGGTTTGACTGGTCGGATGACTTCGTAAAAAAGAACTTGAAGTATTACAATAAGAGAATTCACGAAGCAGCTTTTGTTTTGCCGACATGGGCCGATATGGAGTTGAACCAGTAGCTTTAGCCGCTAGTTTTAAAAAGAATCAATTACGTAAAGCCGCTTTAGTATGCACTGTATATACGATTTAAATCCGAAAAGCCCACATGAATTCAGATCTCATGCTTTAATTCATGATGATTTTGAAAGTAAAAGTCCCTCCTGCTGCGGTCAGTAAAAACCTCCATCCCCCCTTACACATCTGTAGCATATCTCTCTCTCTTGTTCTGCCGTTTTCATTCTGCAATGATCATCTATCAGTGGAGGCTTGCATAAAATGTTTCTCGTATAATAGTACGGAGTCATGTACGCGGTCATTAACCAGCCGACACTATCGGACAGTATACACACTTGACGAAGGACGCTAAAGTCGCAGCCTTACCTGAGCCGCAGCCAAGCAAACTACTTGTTAACGTTTGTATTTATATGCGGCTAAATTCCCCACCGCTTTAGACTTTTAAATTACAAAAACAAGTCAATTGTAAAAGATCTGTTAAATACAATCTGAGATATTAATCTAAAGGATATTTCGGTTTAACAGAAGCATTATATATCATTTGTTAAGAGAGAATTAAAGATTGCATAATGAGCTCGACACATTCAGAAGAATGGAAAGACCCAGTTTCTGCAAAAAAGACTTTCACTGACGATGACGTGGTGAAGAGTCAACCTGCAGTGAAGCCAGAGATGGTGTTGAAGAACTTTGCTAGGTCATATGATACGCCACCTCCAAATTCATATCAGAAGTTTATTAGCAGTTTAGGTACAACATTTGGTAGTTGTGGTATCTTTTGTTTCCTTTGTCTGAATCCATATAAGAAAGTTGATCAAGGTGAAGTTGGATTGATCCAAACATTCGGTGCATTATCAAGAACAGTAGAACCTGGGTTATCTTACGTGAATACATGGTCAGAGACATTAACCAGAGTCAGCGTGAAGATCAATATTAGAGAGATCCCAGCACAAAAGTGTTTCACCAGAGATAACGTTAGTGTAATCATCACTTCAGTCGTTTACTATAATATTATTGATCCTCAGAAGGCAATCTATTCAATCGATAACATCCACTCAGCTATTATGGAAAGAACACAAACCACTCTTAGAGATGTAATTGGCTGTCGTGTTTTGCAGGATGTGGTCGAGAAGAGAGAAGAGATTGCCGAATCTATTGAACACGTAATTGCAAAGACGGCCTTTGACTGGGGTGTCAACATTGAATCTATATTGATCAAGGATTTGACATTACCTGACAAGGTCCAGAGCTCATTATCCATGGCTGCTGAGGCAAAGAGAATCGGTGAAGGTAAGATCATAAATGCTAAAGCCGAAGTTGAGAGTGCTAAATTGATGAGAAAAGCTGCGGATATCTTAGCCTCTAAACCAGCTATGCAAATAAGATATCTTGATGCTATCCAAAATATGGCTAAGTCTCCAGGAACAAGAGTTATCTTCATGCCGTCTGCCCAAGAAGTTGAACGTTTAGCATCTTCAAACATTGGAAACGAACAAACTAGGATTCAACCTGATACTACTGGCGAATTACAAGAAAATACTAACTGGGCTGGTTCCCAACCTACTTCAAAGCATATAGCTGATACCGTTGCTTTGCAAGAGGCAATGAGCTAGTTTACCTGAACCTATCAAATATTTAAATTTTATTCAATCGTTATGTAGTGTCGAAGTATTACCGCATTTTGTTAGTTACGCTATGCTTCTCTAAATTTTCAAGTTATATCATTCTACTCCAATATCGTTCTCTGTAGCCTTTTAAATCATCCACACTAACTGTACATTTTAAAAAATTTTTGAGTCTCTCCGCCATGATATCAACTTCTGTCTCTTCCTCTTCCGTAGGATGAGCTTGATACTCATAATCATGTCTTCTTATTGCTTTTGCAGTTTTTCGGACATCCGTCAACTCAATTGACTTAGGTGTTGGTATAGTCTCGACTTGATTGTCTGATGAAGTAACGGTTTCTCCTAGTCTTGTGCTAATAAGGTGGCTAAAAAAAGAACTATTATCGTTAGGCTCCTCTTCGTCCTCTTTCTGTTGCAAAGAAAGTACTTTTTTCTTTTCCTTTTTATATGTGTCACTTTCAAAAACTTCTACATCTTGCTTGGCTTTGCTTTCTTGGCTCATATACTGCGCAGCTAGTCTTTCATTTCTCCTCCTTTGAGTTGAATTTACAAAGGTCTTCAAGTATTTCAGTTCCGTCTCCTTATCCTCATACTTTGGCTCAGAGACGTAATCAATTTTATCTATTGCTTTTTGCAATTGTTCTGTAGGGTCGTGATTTGCTACTTCCGTTGAAACCTTATGAGATCTATCTTTGATAGACTTTAAGAACTTTGACTCACGGTTGCACTCCTCCTCTGAGCTTGAACCATAGTCAAAGGCATTCTTCTTAGATTTCTTCGAATTATCAGGCTTCTCTGAGTTCTTTCTTTTCAAATTGAACATAACATAACCTCTTTTCTGATTTCCCGAGAAAGGGTTGAATATCAAAAAAATATATATATGCGCAATTCACTTCTATATTATATTCAACTTTTAAAAGTGATTCTAGGGAGGATTCAATTAGTTTATCACAAATAAAACTTGAAACGCTAGCTACAACGAGATGAATGCACCAGGGTTTGATTGGTTGAATGTGCCTTCATCCGGCAATAGCAGCGGAACAAATTCACCTGCACCACCCGTGTCTTTTGGATATAAATCAAGCGCAAGCTTGAGGAATCGAAGCAGCGAGAATATCCCATTTAGAAATACATCGGCAGACCAACTACTTAATAGGAACTCGAGAAGCTCCGACTTGTCGAAGCAAGGTAATGAATCGAATGGCGATTCCGAAGATAGTGTTCCATTGTCTTTAACTGCACAAGACTTGACACTACAGGAATCCAAAACTTATATGAGATGGTATAGTGACATACTAGCACGGACTAATAGCAGAACCATAACAATGAACGATGTTTACAACTTTTTAAATAATTTCAAGATTTCTCATGCGGTGAAGGAGAAGATAAACAAAATATTCCAGAAGATCTTACAATCCATAAATATAGGAGAGTTCTTTGCAGTTTTGAGACTTATTAGTCATGCAATGAAAGGAGAAGATCCAAAAAGAATACTAATTAAGTATAAAACACAAGTCCCTATTCCTACGTCAATTCTTTCCAAAAAAAGACACAATGAGGACGACGGGGATGATAGTGATGGTAACTTAGAAATGGCCGAAGATAGTAACACGGAGCCCAAAAAGCCTTTAGATTTAGATTCATTTACTCAATTTATGCTTACCGGTGAACGGCCTGACGAAAAACCTAAGAAAGGGCGTTCGAAAAAGTTAAAATCTGTTAAATTTTCTGATCAAATCGTTACGGATATACATGATGATTCATTTGCAAGTCCAATTGGTTCACCTTCTCCGCAGTCACAAGCTATTGACTATTCTTTACCAATGGACCAATTATTGAATCGAATGAGAAATAATCCTCCAACCCAGCAACTGCAACAACAAGATGAAGACGAACAGGAAATATTAAAAGATATGGAATCTCAAATAAATCACTTTAAAAATTTGCATTCAGTTGACACTGCTTCGATAGGAGGAGTTCCGGCTAATTTAGACTTCCAACCTGGCCATTCACAACTTTTGAGACCTAACATGACAGGGCCTGCCCAAATGTCTCAATTATTTAGCCCATCGCCAGAGACACAAGGGTTAAAGCCAAATATGACTGGACCAAATCAAATGCAACAAATGAGGGAAACGAATGGTCCTTTATCTCCGTTGAATCCTAACGTTACAGGACCCAATGATATGGCTAAAATTTTTGCACCTCAAGCATCCCAAGAGACACCTCAAATTACGCTACAGTCATTTACTGATCAGATGACAGGAAATACGCAAGCTAATACTTTGGTAAATTCAACCAGGACAACGACAAATGGGTCTCCAATGAGGTCAACATCTGCATCACAGGTTGACAGGCCATTACCACCGCCGCCTGTTCCTGCCGCAAGGAGGTCCAGGTCCGTTTCTTCTCCAATGCCTTCAGTATTGTCCTCAATGCCTCAGGGTGGCCCTAGAGACAACAATTCGGCAATATCCCTGCATTCAGACTCGCCTTTACCTCAAGTTAATGGCCACGAGAAGAGTCAACACAAAGTTCCACCTCCGCCACCACCTCCATCTAGAAGGCGTGCAGCTACATCATCACCGCCTCCTCCCCCATTACCACCAAAATCTACTATATATAGTAACGAGAATGACAGCACTGCAAATATTTTAGACGATTTGAAAGCATTACAGGCTGAGGTTGATAGAATCAGGGATATGACGGGTGGGTTTTAGATAAGACATTTCATTTAGAGCACAAAGAATGGATAAAGAGATTTGAAAAAGATTAAAATTATATAGCGGTCAAATATATATTTATTCATGTCTATAGATAGATTCAATAGAGCTTGATCGTAAAAAGTTCAGGTAGAAATGATAATTATAATTTTGTGTCACTTTCCTGTTTTGTGTCGTCCTGCTCTTTGAAGATCCCTTTGTAAACAAACGCGATGTTAGTATAAGTGCAACAAAAACGAACTTCTTTCGTTAAGTTTACACCCACGGCTATCGAGATATTAGGTCTTGAGAAATAACTATAGGATTTGATTTCCTTTGCTGCGGACCCTTTAGTTCCTATATAACCATCTTAAGAGAAGTTGAAGCAAATCATAGAAGAAAGTGGGCATCCAAGAATTCGTGATACAGAGACACAGGAGTAGGCGACCTAATTGCCTTAAAGAATTAAGATAACGAAGAGGCCATCTTTTGATTGATTTAATTAATATATTTTGTTAAGTGGATAGCTTCCCATGAAATTAGAAGTTGGATATACGGGACCATGGCACTTAATGATATAACACCTCCTTCTAGGAAAGTCCTGGGCCTCTCTAAGGGCCACAAACGTCAGATAATAGAGTCCATTGAAGAAGAAAACACATTTCTTCCTCCGGCTTTAAGCTCTTATAGTATCGCATTATTGAATGAGAAGACATCGAAAAGACAAACACCCACCTCCAATAAAGTCACGGGCATATATGAGCTTGATTTTCCCGATGGAAAGAAGAGCGGCAGCTTCTTGAAAAGTAAGCTTTCAGTGCACTTTAAAGAATCGAATCAAGGAGAATACACTGGTAACAATTCTTTTCACAATGCTTCACATACGTCATTTCAGAATGAATCATCCGGCCACTCTGCGCAACAGTCATACTTTGCTGGGTCTCATAACATCTCAGGATATTCTTTTAATCAATCTAGTAATGTACATACCGGGTCGGAAGAAGACATAATGGAAGCTGCTTCACCTCATAATAGTCTGTCTAAACTGTCTTCAAATCAAACACCAAATCATACTCCTGCTACAACTCCTGGCGATAACCCTCCGATGTCATCAAATTCAAATGCTTCTAGAACAGGCAGCATTCATACTATTAAAAGGACTCGAGGAACGATGCGTTTCGGAAAGATCTTAGGACCTCCAAAAAGAGCATCAAAGAGCGTAGACGAGAGACCTGAAGAGAGATCTGACCAAGATGTGCAACATGAGAATCAAAGTCGAGAAGAAACTCAAAGAAGAAACCTGAGAAATAGTAGCAACACACTTAGTACCCCACCGCCTGCATTTCCGATGAACTTTTCACCTAAACTAAGAACTCCAATACATTTGAAAGAATCAAGTGCCCAAAACTCTGAGTCGGTATTCATAGATAGTGCTAAACAAGAAACACATTCAGTATCTCCTGAAGTTGAATTATTAACCAAAGAAAAAGAGATTGAATTGAGGCGACGCATCGAGGAACAAAAATCTTTAAATGAGTTACGATTCAAGCTATCCAAATCCAGACATGATGAAATGGAGGTTGACGATCCAGAGAACAAAGATATAGAGAAAGATTATGATATCAATTTGGATACATTCAAGTCTAATATAAATGGCAGGAGCATATCTGATTTCAAAATTGATAAGAGAAGCGAGTTCGAGTCCCAAGATGGAGATGATTATAGAAGTGATTCAAAAAGCAAACGGTTATTGAATGAGGACAAAGAAAATATGATTTTTGAAGGACACGATAATTCTAGTCAAAGCAAGCATCAGTCATTTAGGCAACCTTTAGTGCCGATTTCGTCGAATGTTTTGAATACATCACATGAAGATGAAGGATTCAGGAAACCTAAACTACCTAGAAGCTCTGCTCTCTCTCAAATTTCGGCGTTGCCCCAACAGGAGCCTCAGCAACATCCACAATCAGGAAAGCAGGCGACTTTGGGACTGGCAGGATCAAGCTCCTCAGATGATAACAAAAAGAAAAAAAGTATCGTAATAAATGGTAATAACTATGAAAAACTAGAACTTTTAGGCAGAGGTGGCTCATCAAAGGTATACAAAGTCAAAGCGACCTCAAAAAATAGGCTATATGCTATAAAGAAAGTTACTTTTGATCAATTTGACGAAACTTGTGTGAAGGGATTCAAAGGAGAAATTGATTTACTTCTAAAACTAAAAGATGCAGATAGAGTGGTTAAATTAATTGATCATGCAATTGGCGAAGGTTCAATATATTTGGTCATGGAGTGTGGTGATATCGATCTAGCGCATGTGTTTCAGACAAAATTAAACATGAACAATCCCTTGGATCTCAACTTTGTCAAATATCATTCAATTGAGATTTTGAGATGCGTGGAGGCTGTCCACGAGGCAGGCATTGTACACAGTGATTTGAAGCCAGCTAATTTTCTTTTTGTGAGGGGAGTTCTAAAGATTATTGATTTTGGGATCGCCAACGCTGTTCCAGATCACACTGCGAATATTTATCGTGAATCTCAAATAGGAACACCCAACTACATGGCCCCAGAGGCACTTATCGAAGTTAATCAGACATTCCCAGGCTTACCTTTGCCGTCGAATCAACAGGAATTGCCCAAGAACACCTGGAAGGTTGGTAAGCCTTCTGATGTCTGGTCGTGTGGCTGTATAATATATCAAATGATTTATGGTAAGCCTCCATATGGAGGTTATTCTGGTAATCAGAGGATAATGGCTATAATTAACCCTCAGGTGAAAATTCTGTTTCCTGTGAAAGGTATTGGAAATATCAAAGTTCCTCAGAGTGCTGTGGAATTGATGCAAAATTGTCTTTCGAGAAATCCCAACGAAAGATGGACAGTAGATCAGTGCTTAAACAGTGACTTTTTAAATCCAAAAATCGTAAGTGAAACGTTTATAAGAGATTTGGTACATCTGGCGGTAAACTTCGGCTATAACAATAGGCTGAGTGGTAGTAGACTAATAACTGCGGATGTTTATGATCGTTTGGTCGATACTGTTTTAAAGCAGATTGAAAGTTTGAACTATGGCTAAGCGAATCAGCTGTTCAATCATATTACAGCATATCTTACTACAAAATTCTTTGTAAATTGACTTTTAAGATACCTTTCTTTATCAGATACAAGAAAAGCATGTAAAATAGAAGGAGAAAAATTTTATAGAATAATATACAAGTTATAAGGACGAAATCTTTAACGGGGTCCCAATTTTTCTAAAATACGTGGACCTTGTTCTTCCCACTCTTGCTTAGTAACCCACATATGTTCTTTATCCGCCATGATGTTAGCTAAAACAGCGCCACCAATAAAAACCATGTTTCTTCTTCTAGGAGGATCTTCTATCCTGACCTTGAATTTACTTAATCTCAGAGCATCACCCTTTAGAACTTTCGTCAACCATAATTGCTTCAATTCCTTTTCCAATCTAGACGGTAAACCTGGATACATAGAGGAGCCTCCAGAAAGAACTATCGCCTTATATAATGAAGATCTTACGTCGACATCAGCTGCTTGAATAGTATTAAATAATGTTTCTCCAACACCTGGTTGTTCTACATCCACCAACAGGGGTTGGAACAAACACTCGGGAGCTTCAAATTTTTCAGAACCGACTTTAATGATTCTACCATCTGGCAACTCGTAGGATTCTACCAATGTTGTTGTCTCCTGAGCCAACTTGCTGTCTAAGTCCAAATCATAGGAAACATAGCAAAGCTTTTCCTTGATGCACCGAACTGTTTCAAAGTCAGCTGTCCGGTTGAATGCGTATCCTCTACGTAACAAAAGATTGATCAAATTCCTAGTAACGTCTCTCCCAGCAACGTCCAATCTCTTTGTTAAGTGATTTAAGACGACAGACTCATAAACAGGAACAATGTGAGTCACGCCATCACCAGAATCGACCACAACTCCTGAACTGAGACCCTGAGCATACAAAGCCAAAACTGCTTGAATTGCAACGTATACGCCACCAAATTGATACTTTTCAAACATAACGTCACACATAGTCTCCCTGTTCTTCAATGGGTTCATTGGAGGTTCTGTTAATAATACTTTCTCACCCAGGGTGTTGACTTTCATTCTTTCGTAGAACGCATAGTCCCACAAATGCTCCATATCTTCCCAATTCTTAATTATACCATTTTCCATAGGATAGCTTATCTGAAGCAAGGATCTAACTTCACTTGCCTCACTGCCACACATTATATCTTTAATTTCAATGTCGCTTGGAAGTAACACATTTCGTTCTTCAGCCCTTAATATTGGCCTTCCAACAATTGAAGGGAAAGTATAGTCGGGAAAATTAGTTCCGGCCCTGCCAATTTTTACAAAACCAGTACCTTGATCAAGGACTATATAGTTAGTTAGAATGCCATTATTGTTTTAAAGCAAACTCCTCTATTCCCTTCGGAATAATTTCAGGAGCCAATTATCAGTTACTTACCAATTGGTGTTCCATTCATTATATTTCTCTCTTTATGTCAAATCAATCAAGTCACTTTCAACTAAAATAAGCCAAAAACTAACTGATTTAGTCCTTGTATTCCGTATATACACTGATCTTCATTTGGAAATCTGAAAGGTTTCGAAGTAGGCCAACCAATATAATTGGCGCGGGCACGACTATTAAGAATCAAATATCTATTTAATTAGCTATTGTACAATCTTTTTTCTGGTAGCTTCAAGGCGAAGGTCAAGTACGAAGTATGGCTTTTAATATCTGTTTCAATCTTGGTAACTTGTTTCCATTTGAATTGTCTATCACCTTCTCTAATTCTCATTCCTTTTCCAAAGGGATTAAACCCCTTACCTTGATTCTGAATCTTGGTGGGTCCTGGCTTATCATCACCATCAGAATCTTGAGACCTCTTGTCACCTGCTTGAAGACTTGCGACTCTTCTACTTTCAATGCCAGCAGATTTTCTAGCCTGGACGTCCTTAAGTCTCTTTACAACGTCACCCACATCCCTCACCATCTCCCTTCTAGCTTCCCACCGCTTACTTGAAACTTCTACCATTTCTATATTGATCCAACCTTCATCTTGCAAAGATTTCACTGTCTTATCAACCTGCTCGATACACGGCGAGAAGCAGCAAATTCCAACGGCTGTTGTTTGTGAAATCACAGATGATAATTGAGTTATTGCTGTCCACGGAGATGGTAAGTCGAGGAACACGACATCTGCATTAATTTTTCCCTCTTTTTGGAAATATTCAGGTATGCTCTCTATGTGAAATCCGTCATTACATACGTCTCTGTGAGTAATTATAGTATTTTTGGTGAGCCCATGCTCTTCGAGCTCTTTCTTGGCTTCTAAGAATCTTGGCTCATGAAACTCATAGGTAAAAACCTTCCCGTCGAGCCCTACTGTCCTTGCGAAAGAATGTGTGAAAGATGCCGAGCCAGTACCCGCCTCAAGAACTCGAGTTCCACTCGTGACGTTAAGTCTTTGTAAGATATATGACGAGTCCTTAGAGTAAACGATTTGGGTTCTATGAGGCAATGAAAGCGTCCACATCTCAGGAGTTGGGTGTAGCAAATATATAAATCCATATCCACTATCTCCAGCCATCTGCTCGCCGTATTTTTTGCCAATCATATTAATATGATCATAATGACCATACCTTGTGTTCAAACGATCTCCAGTCTTAACTATAATTGGCTTGAGACTAGATCTCCCAAGATAAATCAAAACCAAGTCACCTTCTTCTATGTAGGTCTTATAGCTGTAAAAGGACATTTAATAAATCAGTGCTACCAAAAGATAGCATGACACATTCTAAAGTTGAAATTTTCATATATAAATGTGTATATCCTGCATAATATCAAACAAGTCGATGGCCATGACAAAGTTGTTAGGTTCACAATATGACAAGAAAAAGCTCTTTAGAGAAGTTCCAATTGCTTTGAGGTACCAATTAGAGAAATATAAGATATTAGTACTTCAAATTTTTGTCCAAAAGTCATCATTCTCCGAAGCAGCTAGAGTTTCTCTCATTAATTTTATGAAAATCTTTGGAAAAAGACTTCAACAAGAATATCCATAATGCAAATTCAGCACTAAATGGATGCATTAGCTTCCTTAATTTTACAGATATAACCAGCTGCTAGAATCTTCGTATCAGTCTCATCATTTTCTTTGTTGTCCGTAGCTCCAAGGAAGTATTTTTTGCAATCAAAAGAGTCGTTCACTACCCAAATAAATTCGTCAATTTCATCATCAATTTCCTTTTAGTTACCAAAAACTTGAAGGTAATGAGCCTAGGGGAGTGAAGTTTGTGAAAAGTAAAATAAAATTGAACCAAAAGGGCATAAAAGAAACTATTGAATTTGGCTTGACATAAGAAATAGATCGATTCGATATCAATGTCCCCAATATCTCAAGAAAACCAACGTGCACAGTCGGGCCAGCTGGGTCCAAACGTTGAAGATTTATACTTGGAATCATATGCTTTTACTACAGCAGCGGCTATCGTAGGATCTGTTGACAGAAAAATATTTGTTTTGTTAAGGGATGGAAGGAATCTTTTTGGTATTCTCAGAACTTTTGATCAATTCGCTAACTTGGTATTACAAGATACTGTGGAGAGGATTTATTTGGGTCACGGTGAGACAAACGAAGAAGGTAAAGTGATTGAAGGACCTACAAGATTTGCTGAAGCATATAGAGGCGTGTTCATGGTGAGAGGAGAAAATGTTGTAATGACTGGAGAGTTAGATATTGATAGAGAGGATGATCATTTGGAGACGTTGGCTCAAATTCCTTTCGAAGTAGCAGAGAGTGAATTGAAGATTCTTCAAAATAAAAGAATTAAAGATGAAAAGCTTAAAAGTAAACGGTTACTCAATAAAGGCTTCATAAACGATTTTGTGAAGTCTGATTTGTATTAATTTCACTTCTTGCATTTATATGAAAACTGAGGGCTCTTCAAGACTCACTTTTGAATATTTCAAGCTTTCCAATGAGGCATAAAACTATTTGTAATATATATATATATATATAATATGATGTATATATGACGCAAGTCATTTACTTGACTCTATATATTCATGTTTGTGATCACTTTTATCTCCATCGTAAGTCATGGTTTAAAGTTT
>NW_026946677.1:170117-183508 GCF_900007245.1 Priceomyces carsonii | reverse complement strand
TTTTTTTTTTTAGAGGGGAGGAGTTAATAAGGAGAGAAATTTGCCAGTGCCTTTAAAACATTTAAAAAGACAGAAAATTTAGAAAGACCTCTATTCCATTGGTTTGCTAAGATTAATTATCTAACGTGTGGTCCTTTTAAACATTTAGTTTTCAATTCTCAAGTGTATCATTAGACATTAGTTAGCCCAGTTTAACTTTATTTTGCATATCAGCATATTGGTCGTCATTCTTACTACTGACAAAATAGACCTTGAAAAAAGATTAATGATTGGAGAGAAAGGAATGCAAGTTCGTAAGTCTTCCAGATCCCGCAACCACGCAGCTGAGGCTAAGGAATTGTTAACACAGTCAACTAACGAGGAATTAGGATTTAACGCTTCCGAAAGGAAGTTAAAAAAGAGAAAAACGAATGTTACTAAAAATGAAGTAGAACATTCAGACAGGATAGACCCGGTGGAAAAACTTCTCAGTTTGAACAATCCGAACACTGAAATATTAATGAACTTTGATGAGGAAGTTGGCTTTGATTCGCAGAGAGAGATACCGACAGGTGCTCAATCAGATGGCCATCTGATCTCATTGAATTTCACCAAAGTACTCAACGACAATTTGAGATCTTATTATTCAAATTTTAGGCGTAGCCCTATAGAGGTTTACAACGATAACTCATCATTTTCTGTTCTCAACCATAGGTTGCCAGTTGATCAAGAAAAATTAGAAGATAGAGGAAAACAGTATAAAACAAAAGACCAGTGCCTTCAAACACCAGAAGTTCCATTCTTCAAAAATGTGAATTTTAATCCCAAACAACTGTCTTACACTTTAGATCAATACTTTTCATACGACGAATTGACATCTGATAACGAGGAAGCTGGAAAAGAAAGCTCCGAGTCCCCTGATCCCAAAACACCAACTTCATTAACTAGTAATGACTTCGCACCTAAAATGAGCTTTCACTATAGACATAACAACAACCTAAATTTATCCTTGAACAAAGCTGCGAATGAACAACCTTTGGATGTATTTAAGATCTTAAACCAAAGATCTGTTTTGAGCGGAAGAGCCAGTGAAATGATTAGTACTGGCAACTTCCTAATTAATGATTTTTTCTTATGAATTACACAATTATCTTGCGATATTGTAACTTCTATGTGTGTTAGTATATAGTATGAATATCACATTTGCTTACAACACGAACGGCCGTAATTCGCGATTTATGTTCTGTAAATCCCGGAGATCACATGATAGTCACATCTGAAGCTTGCTAACGTTTATAACTATATCAGCTATTAATATTCACCAATTTCAATTTCCCACAAATATGGGATTGTTTGACTTGTTTGTTGCATATTTAGTGGGTGGAATTACTTTTATACCTCTCATAGTCATTTTGTTTATATACTTGCATCCAAAAAAAAACAAATCCTTCAGATCAGTACTGTCAGCGCTTAAGGCTGGAGAAATTGAAGAGAGCAAAGAAACTGGGCTCGATGCTTACAAGTCAGGTTGGATAACTGTTACACAGGGGTATCTAGAATCTCCAGATGACATAAGTTCTTCTGTTCAATCGATAAGTGAGTCAGCAGATAACAAAACTGCCTACGCATCTTTGTATAAGTTGGCGCAGAAAGATATTACAAGTACAGAAGGGCCGGAAAGTGTGCTTAACCCACCCGCAGATATTAATAAAGTTACTAGTAAAAGCCACGCAAGCGAGAAGGTGAACCGTTCCCAAAAAAAGCACAGATTTTATGGAATTTTGAAACATGGAAATCTATTTTTGTACAAAGATGAAGAATTGAAAGATGTTCGTCACGTTATAGTTTTGTCAAATCAGATCGTTACAATTTGGCCTAGAGATGTTCTCGACAGTGAGCTCTTTGCTAAGAGGAGCTCTATTTGTATCATGAAAAAGGATTGGTCAAGGTCAAGAAGACTATCAGATTCATTTGATAAAGATAAAATAACTACGTCAGATATCTTAAGTAATGACAATAATTTCAATCCTCCTAAAGGTTCGTTTTTTATTTATTGTGATTCTAATATTGATAAAGAAGACTGGTATTTCTCTTTGATTAGGGCTACCAAACTTGAAGATGTCAACAATAATCTTAACCCAGCAATTTACGCGGAGACTTTACATTTTGAGACTCACAACATGATTAACTTGATTCAAAATTTGTATAGTTCTGAAGCGCAATTGGAAACAAAATGGTTCAATGCCTTGGTTGGGAGACTTTTTTTATCTTTGCAGAAAACTGAAGTTTTACAAAAATTCTTGAAATCGAAGCTAGAGAAAAAGCTCACTAAGATCAAACGACCAGGTTACTTGAATAGATTTCAAATAGGTGAGATATCTCCTGGTAATTCAGCTCCCTTATTAACATTTCCAACTCTAAAGGAAATTAGCCCAGACGGCACAATTGTTGTTTCAGCTTGTATTCAGTATCTGGGCTGTTTCTCTACTCAAGTATTAACTAAAGCAAACATCAATTTGGGGTCAAGGTTCAAACCTAGAGAAGTAGATTTGCTTTTGAGTATATGTTTGGAAAAGCTAGAGGGATCCATAATTATCAAAATAAAACCACCTCCATCTGATCGTTTGTGGTATTCATTCGAAAGCGAGCCGAATATGCGTTTAAACATTGAGCCAGTGATCAGCTCCAGGCAGTTCGCCTATAACATAATAACTAACCTGATCGAAAAGAAATTGAAGGATGCTATAAAAGAAAGTCTAGTTTTGCCTCATTGGGATGATGTGACCTTTTATGATACCACAGGAGAGATATATAGGGGAGGCATCTGGGATAAATCAGTTAGACCTGAGAACAAGAGTGAAGAAATCGTTGAAAATATTGAACAATCCGAATCTGCTATCCATGATAACAGTGACGATTTAGACTTTAAAACCCAAATTTCATACAACAAGTGGACAAACAATCCCAAAAGTAAGATATCTACTACATTGACTGATATATCAAGAAAAATTAAGAAAACTAAATCAGCTCATACTTTAGGTATAAGCGAAGAGAATTGTTTATCCGATGGCTCTTTGATTGATTCACGATCCAAAAACGATCAAGATTCACTTTCCAGCGATTCAAGTATAGGAAAAAGATCTACAATGAATACACTCAGAAAGATTGGAAAATGGTATTTCAGGGACGAGCGACTGAAAACTTCGCTGAGCGAAAATTATAGTCCACCAGAAATGATACTGAATCGACGAAGTCCCAGAAAATCCAATGCGGACCTGACAAAGCCCCCATCTGTTGAAACGACTCCAACTCAACCTTCCTACGATTTTATCAAATATCATGAGACTTCCATTTCTTCTGATCCCAACGGCAACAAAATGTTTCAGAAACAGATCAACAATTCAGTATCTCCCAAGCCACCAACACCGTTACCACCAAGGGATGATATCTCTTTTGATACAACTGCATCTGATAAAATGAGTGAACAACTCGACTTAATTGGAAGTTTCGAAGAAAATAAAATCAGCGAACAAGATTCAGCAAGCTTTAATTCTCAGGAAGATCCCTCAACTAACACCACTGATGTTCTCGAAAGAAGCCCCAGTTTAATATCAAACAGAGAGAGCTTTAGAAATGGACAGCTAACCAGAAAGCCCCCTCCGGGGAGCCCACCTGAGCTTCTTCCGAGAAGTCCACCTGAACTTCCTCCTAGAAAATTTGAAACTACCGACTTACATGAAGGTCTATGAAAGGGGTATGAAAGGTGCTCTTAATTAGATATTATATACAGTACTTAATGCAAATCAAATATATGGGGCCCATCCACCATACATTTGGCATAAATTTTCCACGGAAGCCGCTTCTTGTATTAATATGTCAACTTGCCCGTTAATATTCATCGGTAGCTCCTCTTTTTCACTTATCAAACCACGGATTTTTCTACGAACCTTTCTCAAATGCTCTTGTGGGTTTTGATGTGTTTTCCAATCCAATAAGGGATCGTATAATAGAGTTTCTAAAATGTTCATCAATGGCGCTTCATTATCTCTTAGCAATTGTCCGGTTACCTCACAGCTGATCCTAAATGTTCCTTCGATACCCGTTATTCCCATTGCGTCCACCATGTTTTGGGTCAATCTAAATGGAACAATTTCAGGAGTTGGTAGGGTCCTTCCCTTTTCGAAGAGACAATCGAAATCTATATGCAAAACTAAGCCATTCTTCTTTAGAAACAAAATATTTTCACAATGTCGGTCACCTAACCCAACTATATATCCGACTATTGACATCACAGCTGAGGATCTGGTAAATGAATTACGCGCAAGATACCAAACTGTGGGATCAGGAAACTGCTTAATATACCAACTGTGTAACACAGGAGGATTATTACGACAAACATTTGAGAATAGTTCAACTAAATCTTTCATAAAATCATGGTTCGAGGATCCTTTTTTATTTTTAAGAGTTTTTTGAGCTTCGTCAAGTTTGATAAATAACTTTCGTTCATTTACCACCTTTCCCATTGCCTTTCTTTGTTCTCCAACTACACTTTTCATAGTTGCAACATCTGGAACGAATTCAATAACACCCATATTTTCTGCCAAAGGGATTACTGAATAATTTGCGATGAATAAGTTCCTTTTTCTTGCCTCATTGCTAGCTGTGAGCAATCTATTTATCATCGTGGTGAACTCAACCACTTTGGCATCTTTCCTGGTATCATCTTTTTTGATCATTAGTCTATAAGGTCGCAAATCTGAGCCACGAATGGTCACTTGTCTAGGCATTTGTAGGGAATGAAATATATTGACATTATCATCAAAGCCATCAAATGTAATGGAAGCGGATTTAGGAAATGCTGAAAATTTAGATGTTGTTGAGGCAGGCAATCTTATTTCTAAATTTGAGCGAACTGGAATAACTAGTGAATCATAAGGGTTTGTAAGGAGAGACAACCCAAAGTCACCCACTAATGACATCCTTCGGACAGATTTTTTTTGAATTTTAAAATTTGCTATTTTTATAAAGTTTTGGAATAAGTCCGAAGCATTTGAAAATTTTGAATTGAATTGAGAATCACTTGTCAGCAAAGTTTTTAGAATACTCTTAGCCCTCTCTCTTCTAAGATTATCATTAGAATTCAAATGTGAGAGCACATACCACAAACTGTGCTTAGGATATGATTTTATGATTTTTGAAATTACCAAACTTAGAAGCCTCGCAGAAGGCTCATGTGAATGTACAATCCTAGATAGTATTTGTGTTATTGACGTGTACCAAACATAAACTTGTATATTGTCAACGTATTTTTCCACATCAATAATAATTTGATTCAATCTTCTCTCTGCTTCCTTTGTGTGGCCCTTTTTCTGAGCAAAATCGAGCCATATAGTAATGAGCTTTGGAAGAGCTTCAAATATGAAAGAGTTGCCGAGTGCCAAGGCTTTTAAAAAGTGCCTGATAATTTGGTGCTCATAGTAGCCTGAATTATCATGCTTTGATTCCATAACTTTATTGTAAAACTTGCCTAGGTCATAATAGGGCTTCTCCCATGAGCTTTCAATCTTAAACGCCTTAGAATATTCACTTATAATAGTTGATGAGGAGCTATGGTTTGATTCATCCAACCAAACTGCGTATTGTAATTGTACTTTAGATTTTTGTCTATTATCCTTGAAATCATCATCGTTTAAAATCTCTGAAAGAGATTTGATTGCTTCAGTTTGTTTTCCTTGAGCCCACAAAAGCTCGGTATATTCTATATTTGCTTCTTGGTCATCAAGAGACATTGCCTTCATTATAGAGCGAGTAGAAATGTCCAATCTGTTATTTTCTCTCGCTATTGATGAGCTATGCAACAAGATATCAGCTATCTTTCTTTCATTCATTATTATTGTATTTGCTACCCTATGCATTGCCAATACGTTCCATTGAGTATAAAAACTTTGATCAATATTGCCAATCCTCGCAGCTAAAATAGCCTCATTCTTCCTCTTTGCGACTTCGTTTTTATCAAAATATGGCTGAAGTATCAAATTTAAATCATAGAGAGCATGCAATTGATTCATCAAGAATGTATTTCTCGAAAAGCTCGAAGATATGGGCGGTACCAACGCAGCTCCAATGATGTCATAAATCTTTTGTACGCAATGATTGAATCCATCACCGTCGTTTGAAAAGGCATGTTTGAGCCCAACAGCTAATTCATAATTTATTGAAGTCTCCACATCCAGTGGCTGGCCAATTGAATCAATAACAAACAACCATTTCTTCATTTGAGATAAGTCTGCAGAAACAATAGATGCCAGTAAACCAACTATTGACCACTCTAGTGGAATTGACTCTATATCATCAAAATCGACTTTCGAAGTCAAAGTCGAAAGAACCTCATTATAGAGACCACAATCGCTCAATGACTTCAAATATTTAGTATTAAAGTTTATTTTGTCTTTCTCGCTA
Source organism: Priceomyces carsonii (assembly GCF_900007245.1). NCBI lineage: Eukaryota > Fungi > Ascomycota > Pichiomycetes > Serinales > Debaryomycetaceae > Priceomyces > Priceomyces carsonii. The sequence goes on along the minus strand of NW_026946677.1, from coordinate 177,070 downwards.
CCTGATTCGCCTAGAACTTGAAAAGATTCCTGTGCCAAGGACCAATTTTCGTTATACTGGAAAGTTACCAACTTTTCCGTTAAATTGTTGGTAGAGAAACTCTTTAAAATACCATTGAGTGCATCGAAATCATTTATATTTGAATACATCGACTGCAATGTGGTGATAACGTTGATATTATCAATGTTATGAAATTCGTCCGCTCTACCATCTCTGAAGCACTTTTCCAAATAGAAAATAGTCCTCTCGTATGAGTCACATTCAGCCGATTTGATCGCAATTAGATCCATAGGGATACTTTGCAAAAAGTTATTGCAAAAATCAATATTCTTTCTGACTTTAAGATTATCGGATTTTGACATATGATGATCATTTAAATATTGATTTGCAGCTGAAATCCACTCGTTAATATAGTCAAGAACTTCAAAAATAGATTGATAACATGCCTTTAACAGTTCTACCCTGTCTGGCAAAGACTTGGAAGCACGAATATGCAAAATCGTCAAAAACTCCTTCTTGATATCATTGCAGACATCCTCACTTCCATTACTAATGTGACTCAAACAAATGTATTTTAAAAGATATTGGCAAAGAGTGATATCTTGATCTCGTATCAACATCGCGCATGTGCGTAAAATAACCTCCTTCGTGTTATCTTCGCTTTTGTTATTCACTACGCTTGCCAAAGGTCTCTTAAGCAAGTTCGAAGTAAAATAAGTTAGCCATCTCTCATATTTCATGGTAACTTTATAAAAAGGAAATTCCATGGGTTCGTACCTTGAAAGTGGGGACACGTATTTGGATGATAATAAAGGTGTCAAGGTGGATTTTGCAATATCACTGAACTTACTCCATGTTTCTCTCGCAAAATTTTCGCTGTGCTCCTCACTCACCTTAGAATCAAGACCCAAAACTTGCAAAAAGGTTTGCATTGCGTAAGCCGAAAATAATTGCTTAACAGGGTCATTGGATGCCCAAAAGATATTCAAAATTTTAGTCTCTATGAAATCTATCAAAAATTCTGCATTTTCTTTACGATCGTAAAAATCGTGAATTATAATTATTCTCTTTTTCATAGTCTTGAAATTGAACTTATTTGAATCTAGAGATCCAAGGATTGATAAAACTTTAGCAGAGCTCGTTGCAATTTTCCGGTTGCTATTCTTAAACTTGGATGAAGTTTCCAAAAGAGCCCGAATTAATTCACTAATGTGATCAGAGATGAGTGCATCTTTGAAAAAATCTTTTTGGCAGTTCAATTGATAGAGAGTAGTGAAGTGGTGCAAATCATCAAGCGCCTGTTGTACAACGTATCTGTTATTCGTATTTAATCTTCTGGTATATTCCTGAAAGTACTTGGATTTTGAAATGGGTTTCATTAACTTGAAAGTGTTAATAGGTTTGTAATCTTGAATTTGATCTATGAAAGGGATCGATAGATAATACAACGAATATGTGTTATATCTTCCATTTATCTCATTGAAAATCTTCCTCAATATTTCAATTGCAATCTCTTTCGTTCTGTTTTCGAAATATTTAAATCTTTGAAATATCATGGAGACAATTATGTCTAATAATGATATTAAATGTTCAGATGGGAGATTTTGAATTAACGAGTTCCAGCACTTTATCGCTAATAACTCAAATTCTGGGTTCACAAGGGATGCTTGCAAACATGTAGATATTTGTCCCAATGCGGTGGTAACTGCTTTAATATGCTTTTCTATTAAAAACGTTATAGCTCTCAATGAACTCACTTTTTCCAAGTATGGTCTGGTTCCCTTTATGTGATGAACATTCTCACTAAATCTCTGGACTAATTCCAAAACATGCTCCTCAAGTAAATATTTGACATAGTCGTCCCTTGACATTCTCAGTTTTCCAGCCTCTTGCTGCTTCATGTTTATTTTCGCGACATACGCTAATGCGTTCATGATTCTAGCTTCATTTAAAATAAGACCGTTTTCATTGACTTGAATCTGTAAGATAATGAACCATGTGATCTCACCTACACTTGAAATAATATCATTCATAGTCACTGATTTGAATTCCGGGCTGGCATTACCTAGAACATTCAATATATAATCTTCCCTAATCTGATCATCTTTTACCAAATATGTGGCAACTATACGTGGCAAACTTTTGGCTATCAACTTCCACTTGGAAACATTGAACGAATCAGCAATTTCTTGTATGAAGTCATGTTTGTAGTATTCGAGAAACCTGGGCGTCGTATACTCTCTGGTTCTATAAAGAAAATACTTTTTAGTGACACCCAATAGTTCTGTAATCTTACTGAGCATCCTAGGTTTTTTTATAATTCTTTCGGCAATACTGGGTAAATAAGGAGAAAGTAACTTGTATGGGGTTAATGATTTTGCCGCTGCAATGTGTAAAAATGCATTGAATACGTAATTAACATGCTGATCATTACTTTCACCAAATAAATCCGCTAATTTAATTATCAAAACACATAACCATTCTCCATTTGCAATGATTGAAATTTCCACTAAACACTTTATTGTCGACTCTGCAAACTGCTTCCTATTTTCAGTAGAAAAATCAATACAATTGATGTTCTGAAAAATAAATTTGAAATTATTCTCTCTTAGTTTATCATCACTTTGTATTAAATATAAAGGCAAAATTCTGGAGCATAGTAGTCTCACGTCTCTATTTTTGTTGTTTGCTAACTGATCAAAAATAAACAAAAATATCGGCTCACTTTCTAGAGTTCTCATCGGCGGACTATAACTTGCAAATAACTTAAAAATGGACAATAACAAGTTACAGCAGAGAATCGGATCATTCGTGATAGCTTCTTGCCTTACGCCTAAAAAAAAGTTGCATATGATTTCTTTATAGTAGCATGACGTTAAGTGAGAATCCAAAACCAGTTTTCTATCGGATGCGATACTTTCATAGAAATTTTTAGCCATAGGACAATTACCACATCGTAAGCACTCTCCAGTCTCCAAATCAAAATCTTTATTCAATAGGCATGGAAAGGTACCCAAAGAAGATATCAAAGTATATAGAGAACATCTCTTTAATAGTACCTGCCCTTTCGCATCCTTTTCTGTGATCTTTTCAACGTTAGAGAGCCAACCAGAAAAATCAAAATTCAGACCCGCATTTCGAGGTGACGATTTTTCACTATTAATGAATTCCAAAAGACTCGAAACTTGATCAATTTCGCTTTTATGAAGTATGTCAAGGAGTTCTAACCTTAAGAATTCAAGATCTGAATCCTCAAACGGAGTAACTATTAAGGGGTTCAAGTTTGACGATTGAAGGTTCCCGATCTCCACTTTTATTTTCAAACTCAATTGATACGTATAGTTGATCAAATGCATTGTTTTGAGTATGTTATGGGGCAAAAATCTTGATGAAATACCAAATAATTGAGAGAATTTTATGCCATTGATAAAGTTATCCAACGTTTCCCTCTTTAGACAAAGCTTTAATAAACTGAGTAAAGAATGACAAATACAATTTATTAAATTAACGCTGTTATTTTTGATATTCCAAGTTTTTATATGATCATTTAGCCAATCCAAAATCAACGCAATCTGAGTCCAACTTGCTGTATAATTTACACACACATAGTTGGTTGAACTCAAAATCAAAATAGATTTGAGATTGCTAGCTATTGTGAGATCCATTTCAGATAATGGATCATTCAACAAAAACCACAACTTTCTTGCGTAACTTTCGATTTTTACTTGATAGCCAAATAAATGCAACTTGAGCGATAAGTCGTAGTCATTCAAAATCGAGTACAAATGCACATTAGCAAACAATTTGCTCGAAGATTTCTTATTTGAACGTCCTAAGTTATCAAATAGATACTTTAAATTGTTATCAGAGAATTCTAACAAACTTTGTCGAATAATATTGATATATCTCATTTCATTTAATTTTGATGTAACAAGCTTTATGACATTTATAATGAAGCATTTTAAATCATTGAGAACCGAGTTGTTGAGTGAAGGGTTTGAAAGATGCTCCAAAAAGAGCGAAAAAAACCACTCATAGAGCATCATTTCTTCGCTCCCCAAATTGGGTGGAACATGAACGTTCTTCACATCTTCCTTGTTAATCATGCTATTCAACAAAAACTTTTTCCTATCCACAACTAGCTCTATTACCTCAAAAAGATCATCTAAATACTCATAATCATTATTTTTCAATTTGTGGTTGGTAAAACTGAATAAATATAGAATTAACCTTTTGAAATCAGTGCTGTCATCAGAATCAATATTCTTTCGCACATCATCTAGAAAAACCTTTAGCTCCTCAGAAGTGATTAATTGTATCGACATTTACATGCTATGTCTGACCTTTCTTAGAGGTTTCACCTCTTCAAATATTGAACTTGATGATCTTTTTTGTTTGGTATTAGAATTGGGCACGCGTATCCTTATACATCACAAAAAAAAAAAAGAGAGAAAGGCAATTTCGCCCCATGTTGTGTGTCATTCACTAAGACAAATATAACGAATGAAGGATGCAGAGTTGCAGCCTTATCTACTAATACTTTGAAATCATTCGGAACATCAATGACCTATTTTTACTTTATTAAACTTTAAGCCCGTGTTATCTCGTTACATTTACTCATCGTTACCTACACATATTCTCTGTAATGAATTATCTTATATTAATGTCTACTATGCAATTCCAAATTTTCCTAAAAGAGTTAACCCAAAAAGTCCCCGTCATCTTCCAGCCCTCTTTACTGGCTGTTGTTAATTGGCCTCTTAAATAATAATATATGAGGCTCGGGAGCATGAGTCTCGTAATGTATCCATCCCAACGACTGGGTTATCCCTAGCCCTCTCCATTCCTCTTCTAAAAGTATTCTCAATGTACCTGTTTCCGGGTTAAAGTAGTCTTGGGGAATCGCCTTAAGCATATTCTTTGGTAACATAACGTGCCTGTATTCATGTGTATCATCACTATACCTTGGACTATAGTGAATCATATCTTGAAATTCTAAAATCTTAGCTCGTTCTGCATCTGTTAAATACCTTGGTTTGGTCATATTTAGTGATTAACAATTTGTTTTAACGTTTAATTGAATCTATTAACTATGTGGACTTCTCACCGTCGTCCTTCAAAAAAAATTAAAATTTTTATTCAAATATCCGCGTCTGATACTCTAGCTTGAATATGACTTCATCAATTTGATGAAGCAATTGCAAATAAATATAACGTTATAGTAAGGTTTAAGGCGTCAATGCCAATAAGTGAGGTACACGAAGAAAATGCACTCTTGATTGGTGTAGAGTTTTTTTTTGGCAGTTGCGTTTACATGATTATACTAATTTAAAGTTCGGATTAGGTTGATTAATGCATGCACGGAAATCGAGCACTGGATGTAGTAAGACCCTAGACAGCTCGTAGACAGCTTTATGTGCTGTTCATAGACATTCGATCAACCGTTCAACCTGTCACATAAAGTAATTTTTAGTTTGCTTCATGAATACTGATGTTGAGCCGACATGCTTGATTACAGTGGAACAGAGAGATCTGCGTTCAACGGAAACACGATCATTACTCGCTAGCTTATATTTCTCATTATTTGACGAAACACTTTCGCCTCTAATCTACTCGAAACGGTTAGTCGTCTAGCTCTCGTCTAAATGTCGTTATTGTGATTCTTTTTTCTCCGATAGGTGTCATACGACTCGAAGCTATTTTTATGTCTAGACGCCTTCTCACTATCATGTGACCCATATCTAGTAGGAGATTCATCTCTAGAGCTACGACTGTTGTGGTGGCTCCGATGATATCTTTCGTCACGATGCAGCCTATGAGAATGAGATCGTTTTCGGTTGTTTTCACCTTCTCTTCTTTTCCTTTGTCTCTTTTTTTTCATTTGTTCATTTTCGATAATGGTTAAAGGATCATCGAGATCAACTTTAGAAGAAGGAACAACAGTGCCAGCAGCAATAATTTTATTTAATTTACCTTCTCCCTTCATTCGAAGAGCATTGCTGTTATGCAACATTTGCTCAACTTGGGTCTTTCCTAGTAGAAATTCATCCCTCATTTCATTGAAGCCTGCTTCATCCTTTTTGCTAGGTTCATCATACATCCAGTCTAGTTTATTCAACTTCAATTTTTGATCCGAGGGGAGGTTTTCTAAATCATCTCCGTATTGCATTTTCATGAGCTGCAACTTTTCTTTTTCGTCCTGAATCTCTTTATTCTTTTCCTTAATCTTTTTCAATTCTGCAAGTTTATTTTGTTCTTCTTCCCACACCTTCTGCTGATTTTTCATCAACCCTGGATGCCAGGACTTCTTGAGATTTAAATTTCCTGGCATCTTAATGAGCTACTTTGATCAAAACCTGTTTGCTTGTATAAAATTGAAAACAAATTAGTTATTTAATGTGACGTAGAGATGAGGCAACATAATTTATATTTTAGAAATTCCGCAATATGAGTAGTCGCTCTAAATCGTCATCTGATTGATTAAGTATATTGAATAGTGCAATACATCTATCAGAGATTGAACTCAGATAGCTACATCGTATCTATTTAAGGGCTACTCTAATATAAGAAACAGATTCAAACGGTCTCAACCAAGGCAAATCTTGCAGTGGCGTGACAATAAGCATAATCTGTGAAAAATCCCACAAGCATCTTAAAAACCGTGAATCTTGATATTCTTCTTAGGCAACTGCAACTGACTGGTTAAGAATTCACTAACCTTGACCCTTTGGTCACCTTGCATTTGAATAACCTCTCCTAACTCGTCATCTTTGACGATGTTACCGTTGCAAGCAAAATCTTTCTTTAAAACTTTCAAAATTTTCTTCAAGTCATATTCTTGTGGTAATCCTTGGACTGTAGTTAAAGTCTTTCTACCGTTACGTTGCTGAATACGAATATGAATATAATTTGTAGGTTGAGCTTCTGAATCACCAGTGTCGGCGAAAGGATCT
>NW_026946677.1:0-170097 GCF_900007245.1 Priceomyces carsonii | reverse complement strand
AATATGAATATAATTTGTAGGTTGAGCTTCTGAATCACCAGTGTCGGCGAAAGGATCTTAAAAAAGTTAGTAAATGAAATCAAATTATAATGAGTCGTATAATAAATACCTACCAAATGAGTTTAAGTTTTGGATAGTTGACATAAAGTGGAAAACACAAAGATTTTCTTCTGTAAATTAGATTTTTGCTCTATTCGAAGGGGCGTTTTACAGCGCTCTAGAAATGATCATAAAAAGAGATAGAAGATGATGTAAGGTGACACAAAAGGCGTAAAGTGTTACCCGGTATAAGGTCATTAGCAATTTAAAAGAAACAGGACACATGGGGCGATCTACAACTTAAAGAATAAGCATCTGGGGAACACGAACTTCATTTTTATAACCTGCAATCTTCTATGAGCAAATACTATGTTCTATCCTATAGGTAAGAAACAATTGTCACAAATAGGACACTAAATTCACAAGCATTTTTTGAGTATCGCGTCTCAAACTTCCGACTTAAGCTGAAGATGTCAATGTTTACAATAGGAAATTGAAATCAGCCTTACAGGTAGGTCGTCGGATGATTTGTACGATTTGTACCACACGTCAGTCAACTAGAATAACTGACGAATTTATTATAGAGATGTTGAACTGCTTTCCAGCATCTAGTCATATAGAGGTGGGGTGGCCAGCAGATCTCGGTTGGAGTTCTGGGATCCGGAACTAATCTATTTCAATTGTAGCATCACGTTTATATAATTTATTGTCGACCGTATTTGATATGAAAGTCCTGCACATATCCGTGGCAAATTCCCTGTGAAAGAAATTGTCAGAGCTGACTTTCAGAATATCTGTGATTGAATATCACTTATTGTACTGTTGTTTTTTTTTTATCAATTGTTTCTAAGCAATTGTCAAATTAAATCGTTGGTTACTGTGGTGTATCTTCTAACATTAAACCAGACTACGAGCATTTTTCCAGAGCAAGCTGAACAGTTTAGTTAGATAAAATGACTGACATAAGGGGAGAAGAATCAAAGGCGACTGAAAAATCATGTTCTCAAGAAAAAGCTAAAAGTCCGAGTAAATTTGAGACAGAGAAACTGGTGGTTAATGAAAAGGAGAAAAAGAAGCAGGCTTTCATAACGAGGTCTATATGGTCCCTCGTTATGATCTTCGGATTTCTTATATTAATTGCATCAGGACATTTAGCATTGATTGGAATAGTGTACTTGTTTCAGGTATTGACATTCAAAGAGATAATTGGTTTGACATCTGAGCCTGCGAGAGATAAAAACATACCTTACAGCAGGTCATTGAATTGGTATTTTCTATTCGTTACGTTGTATTATTTAGATGGTGAGAGTTATTTTGATTTTTTTCAAGAACAGGTATACGCTAGCAGATTTTTGACTACATTAGTATTGAATCATAAATTTATCAGCTATAGTCTATTTATTACTGGCCTAATCTTTTTTGTCTTTAGTTTGACCAAAGGTTACTACAAGTTTCAATTTGCTCAATTATGTATCACACACATGACACTTCTTTTAGTTGTTGTTCAATCGCACTTGATCGCGGACAATATTTTGAATGGAATTATCTGGTTTTTGTTGCCTTGTTCGTTGGTTATTGTTAACGATGTTTTTGCTTATTTATGCGGAATCACATTTGGGAGAACCCAATTACTTGAAATATCACCTAAAAAGACTGTTGAGGGTTTCGTTGGGGCTTGGATTTGTACCGGCATTGCAGCTGTTTTTTTTACGTATTTTTTGACTCGTTCAGATTACATGATTTGTCCGGCAGAAAATATAACGTCAAACATTTTTAATTTCCCTGAATGTGAGCCTAATCCCGTTTTCATTCCACAATTTTATCAATTGCCAAAAGTTGTGAGCAAATACTTACATGTTGATATGATAACGTTTAAGCCAATTCATTTTCATTCTGCAATGTTAGCCACTTTTGCTTCCTTGATCGCCCCTTTTGGTGGCTTTTTTGCAAGCGGTTTAAAGAGAGCATTTGGTATTAAAGATTTTGGAGATACTATACCAGGACATGGCGGAATCACCGATAGAATGGATTGTCAATTTTTAATGGGTTCGTTTAGTTACTTGTATTATCAGACCTTTATTTCTGTTGCGAACATAAATGTGGGAAAGATCTTGCAAACTGCTATTCTAAACCTTTCTGTAGCTCAGCTTTTACAATTGATCAAGAGTCTATTGAGATATCTCCATAGCATCGGCGTCATTGATGACGAAAAATTGAGAAGCCTTTTCGGTCTTTTAGAAATATGACTTTATATCTAAGAATATCTCCAATTTACCTCACTTCAAATTGGATGCGAATTTGCTCTACATAGAAGACATTAATATACAGGTAAATTAAAGTAGCATTTTTAGATCACAAAATTGTTGACACATTGGTAAAAGCATGTCTTGTAATCTTCAAGCAATTTTTTTAAACAAAGCACTATTAGTTTCAGCCAGCCATACATCTATGTGTCTCTCATCTAAAATTAGCTCGTTGCTTAGGATCTCTATTTTGACTTCAAATGTGAAAAACTCGAGTTCAATCTCGCTCTTTCCTAATTGGGAAGTTGTTAGCATTATTTGCTGGTCGCTTCTAAAATAGGACTGCACCAGTTCGAGTTTGCAGTCAAATCACTTTTAAATCATCACTGAACGGCCGTATCAACCAGCAGTAACGTCAACATGAATGAAAGCTGCTGGTTATAAAAAGTCTCCTTGATCCAAGATCACTTATAGAATTTGAAAATGGTATTGATTTAATCTAGTCTTTCGTTGAACACCTACCAGTCACTCTTTTTCGCAATGATGTACAACTTACTTTCGTTAACATTTATCTTGCAAATCATTGCTGCCGCTCCTTTACCTAGAGTCATAACTCGAATGCACACTGCAAACCCCGTCACGGTTACAAATACATATACTACTGGTACGACTACTGTGAATTTGCCACCTGTGGAAATTTTTATTTCCAACGGTGTCACTTACACTTTTACGCTAACTGATCAAGCAGTTGGCTCACCGACCACTACGACGTCAATCTATAACAAAGATGTTGAAGCTACACAGACCACTGAATCATGCAACACCAAGGTTGTCGAAAATAATGCCGGAACTACCAACAACAATAACGACGCAACAGAGGGTGCTTCAGGCACTTCCACAAGTTCTGTAACCTCCGCAGTCCCAAATGTCTCAGGCACCGCAAATAGCGTAACTATTTCTCCAAGCAACTTTAAAAGTTCTTCTCAGACTTATGTCCAAACTACGGCTGCTCAATCAAGTGCTACGACGAATGATGATAGTTCTAATACTTCAACTGCACAAACTACTTCAGGAACATCTTCGACAGGTAGTGAGGAAACCACTGCTTCTACAAGTGGTATAAGTCTTCCTACCTCAGCTAACAGAATCACTTCAGACTACGCCTCATTGACAGCACCCGATACTATTGTTTATTCGCCATATAATGATGATGGAACATGTAAAGTTGCTTCCAGTATTAACAGCGACTTAGAATACATTTATTCTAAAAATATTAAAAAAATTAGATTATATGGTGTGGACTGTAATGTTTTGACAGCTGTTTTACCCCAATGTTCAAAATTAGGAATAAAGGTTAATCAAGGGTTATGGATTTCTAGTGATGGAATTGATTCCATTGACGATTCGTTGAGCGATTTAGTGGATTATATTAAAAGTGAAGGATCAGATGTTTTCAGTTTTATTACAGTTGGAAACGAAGCTGTCAATGCTGGATATGTATCAGTCACTGACTTAATATCGAAGATATCGTCGGTCAAATCTACATTAAACAAAGCAGGATATAATGGTGATATTACGACTTCGGAACCACCAATCACATTCATAAATTCACCTTCATTGTGTACTTCATCAGATATTGATTTTGTTGGAATTAATCCCCATTCTTATTTTGACACAGAACTTACAGCTGACGAAGCTGGAACGTATGTTGTACAACAACAAAAAGAAGTCAAAAGCTCTTGTGGGTCCAAAAATGTCGTTATTACAGAAACTGGATACCCAAACAAAGGTGATACGAATGGAAAAAACGTTCCGTCGGCAGATAACCAAAAGAAGGCAATTGAATCGATTTTGCAAGAAACTAACGGAGATATTACAATTTTATCGACATATAACGATTACTGGAAGGAGCCTGGACAATATGGAATTGAACAATATTTCGGTGCCATAACATTATTTGATTAAAGTCAAACATGTTTCGCATTTCAATTCTTTTAAATTAACTGTTTTATGTCGTTTCTCTATCTCATATGTATATTAACTTAAAACTCAATAACCTTCAGGGGAAAGTACTCGTCGATCAAGCCTATATAATAGCTTTTCAAGCTTTCAATATTATACTGTTGATCTGATTTAGAATATAAATCATATTTGTTAAACTCTTTCACCACCTTGAGCATCTGCTCATCATGCTCGTTCATTAGATATTTGTAAGCTCCTTCCTGATGCCAGGGATAAAATGAATGATATCTTATAATGGCCAATCCTTCTGGTGGAAGTATAGAACTTTTTTTGGCCACATGATACATATATTCATCATGTCCCCAACTTAACATAACCTTATCCAAACCACAATTCTTGGAATATATGCCATATTTTGTATTGTACAAAGGATTGAAAAGATCTGGATTCTTCGTGAAACTATCAGGAAAAATTATTTTTTTCAGAAACTTACAGCCTACCGGGAAAGTATCGCCAACGACGTCCCATTGCCCTTTGGAGTCATAAAAGTAAAGCAATTTCCCCAAATCATGAATCAAACCTACTAATTGAAACCATCTAGGCTTTTTGTCTCTTCTGATTGCCTCTGCTGTCTGTAGAGCATGATCTATCTGGGAAAGTTCAGTGTCTGGGTCAGACTCATCGAGTAGCTTATTTAACCTTTCTAGCCCTTCCCAAACAGTCATCCTAGCTCTTGTCTTTGTCTTGAAATTGATCCTTGCTTGAATATTATAAGCCACAGTCTGAAACTCGTGCTGCTCTTCATAAAACTGCTTCACTCTGTCACAAGCAAGCTCATATTGCCGAAAAGATTTTGGATCGATATTCGCTGCAAAATCGGATGCCAAATCTTGCTCTACTTCTACTTGGTTTCTGACAACTACATCATTTTCTTCTACTCTATTTTCTTGTCCTTCGTCTTCTTCTTCTTTCGGGCCCTTCCAACTGTGTTTCATTTCTTTTTTTATTATGTTCACTTGAAGAACATCATTGTCAATTTTCTCCAACAAATCCCCATCCTTTCTGTGTGGTAGCTCTTTAGAATTGTGTGATTTCAGTATTCTTGCTGTTGAAGTGGTAGATGCCATACCACAATATTGATTGCGGCCAATCTCTTTCTTCCTTCTGTGAAATAGAACCAAATAAGGATATAAAAGATGTTATCTAGTGTTATCGTATAATCAAATAAACAGAAGAGTTCTTATTAAGAAGTAGCAAAGAAATATTTATTTATCAGAAAAAAGAAGTAAAGGTAATCGCTAAATCATATAAAAGCGCCGGTGGCATAGAAATCGTTACAGTTGGCTCCACTAGCTCAGTAGGCAGAGCGTCAGTCTCATAGTAATTGCTGTGTTATCTGAAGGTCGACAGTTCGAACCTGCCGTGGAGCAATTGTTTTTTTTTTTTTTTCTAACCTCTTTTTTCCCTTTCTAAAAAGAATCTTTTCAAGATAAAATTATATTTACAACATTTGATGTACTGGAATTAATAATGGACGTTTATGTAGGATTTATAGGATAAAGAAGCGTAGAAGAAAATATTGCATCATGCGGACAAAGGAAAATCATCGCTTATGAGCATGTATACATCTAAACGTCGTCGCCCTCATTCATTTTCGCTTTTGAGTGATCCAGCGAGTTCACATCTGAAGTGATTTCATTTCTTGAAACTTCTACTGATTCAGTTCTTTTTGCTAAAGAATTGAATGGTTTGTTAGCTGCTTTGCAATAGACATACTCTGCACTTATCCTCAATGCAGCTGCTATTAAAGTCAAGAGTATGCCGCCCACGGGAGCGATAACGAAGGCACCAAAAGGACCCCAATCTTCAGGACTATAGATCCCATTCCAAATAAGTAGCAATTTCCCACCTTCTTTAGCAGAATGATAGTAAACAGTACCAAAGATGAAAACACCAAGAAGAGCTCCTAAGCCACCACACATAACATCAAACCCTCTGAGATACCAGAAACATCTTTCACTCAATCCTAAGAATATTGCAGGAATCAAGGCAGATGAAACAAGATCAGCAATCAAATAAATTTGTAAAATATCATCAGCAACTTTGATTGCAAGAACAATAATAGGAACGATAATTAGGAACACTAATATCCTTACGTATATGATTGGTAACTTATTACGGAAAGCATCATTAGAGATACTTGAAACCATAGCTGATTGCAAGGAATCAAAAGTACAGGTCGAAAGGGATATGCTAAAAATTAATACGAAAGCAACGACCCAGCGAGGCATGTGGCTTAAAAGTATGAAAAAAGCATTGTATCCCATTTCATCTCCGACAGTCAAATCACCAGTCCAAACTGCAATAAAGCCTGTTGTTCCAACCAATGTACAAATTACAAATGTAACAAACGATGCAATCGAACATCCTATCCATAAGTCTTTATCAGTTTTACTTGCAAAAGTTCGCAACCAAAATCCAGCCATAAAGCAATCATTTGTTAAAATGGCTACAAATAATATGTATATCAATTGCCAGCCTAGTTCGTTTGCTTTCAAAAGACCCGATTCTCCGATCTTTGAAGTGTCGATACGGATATAAGATCCCATTCCACAAGCACAGATGATAACCATTATCAAGACAAACGCACCTTGGAAATTGTCAGTTACAAAACTAACCTTGAAACCTCCGATCGATGTGTACACAGACGTCACAACACATTCCACGATGACTGCTCCTAAGGCGTTCAATCCTGTTAGCGTCTCTATTGCTGTCCTAATGGCTGCAAGCTCACTAATCATGAAAAGAAACATCGTCAAGCACGTGAAGAAGGACAAATACAAGGCTGTTATCGTACCAAATCTTTGTCTCACCCATTCCGTAAGTATGAATCCTTCTGGACATTTCTTTCTAATTAGGGGACCAATGGCCGCAAAACCAAGTAATGGAATTGATCCTGTCAATGTGTACACAAGGAGGCCATGCAATCCAGAGATGTTAGCGATCTGAGAATACGTGGTCAAGATTCCGCAACCCATAGCTAAAGCGGTGTTAGTATAATATTTTTACATCCACCTAATCAACAACAAACCTCCTCACGCAAGTATTAACTTTATCGAGTTCAAACGGTAATTTCTCAGCCCATTCGCTTCTCCCGAAACAGAAACGAATAGGCACCCGCTGGTTTTTTGTTGTTATAAAATTCTTCTACTGCAAAAAAATAAATAGTAGTGAAATATCACTACTGTTCTTGCTCCACGATGCGCTGTATTTGTCATTAACCAAGCCTTAAAAATTCAAAGGCTATCAAGATATCCTTCTTATTGAGCATACATACCAGAAGCAATGAAGTTCAATGAAAGGGGTATACCTCTCAGTGTTCCATTCGATGACAAAAAGGTGTCAGCTCGAGTAAACTTGAGGGCAATGAAGACACCAGTAGCCAACATGAAGGCATAAGTCAAATAAATAATTGCATTGTTTCCTTGCGAGGATATTTGAGCCATCTTTATTTTGAAAGTAAAAAAATTTACTGAAGTTTGATAAAAAAATGGACGTTTGCTCCTTTTTAATACTCTAGCAGAACAAAAAAAAAAAAAAAAAAATTTAGAATGAGTCAACAACGGGCTTTTTCCAAAGCAATGTCCGTACTAAGTTGGACTTCCGCTGTCATCACTTCTGTAAATTTTATTACCCTCACCACTTCGAAATTAAACTGAGTGGTCTTCCTGAAATCAGCTTTTGATTATCCAAGTCGAATCGGTGACTTGCATGGAATATTTTTAAACTCTTATTAGCCCTTTGTTTGTGCGTATCCTTCTTATTCTTCTCGCAGCAATGAATGGCTTTACTGAATTACGGGCATTTGCGGCGCCCTCTAGCAAAAAACTTTGCCACAGGGACGTGCACTAATACATCCCATGCAGCCATTCCGGTTGCGGAGTTACAAGTGCCTATTCTCTTAATATCGCAGGCGTCTTTGCTTTATCTATAGCTGATAGTAAGGAAATTAGAGAAACAAACCTCAATAACCGGAATAGAATTCCGGAAGCTCATTTGTGGCCTATTAAGATGAGATGAACACCCAGTAGTATAATCGCTTATTCGCTGATGCATAAGCAAACCGGGTATGTATTCGTTTCATCTACTTTATTTGAATCATCTCACACTATACTTTGGCAAACCAGTTGCAGAACGCTCTTTTCCGAACCCATACCGTTCCATCTAAAAAAAAAATTTAATGATTGTTATGTACAGTAGTTATGCACAAAGATACAATATCTGTTTTAATTGGTAACTTTTTAGGGTATACATCTCGGCCATCTCAGTTCGGCGATGGCCTCTATGTAAATTTATTGTAGTGCAGCTGATTCTCTAAGGGAAGTAGTGTCTGGAGCCAACCTACGAAGTAACGCAAAACGGTACCTTATCTATGAAAATTTACTTTTTCAATGCTCACGCTTCTATATAAACTCTGGCCGTCTCATCTAGTGAGCTAACGGCGTGCCCCTTTGCTAATACTGTCAGTGTGTACTGCTTCGACATTATCTGAAATGCAATCAACAGAAGTTTCTCTGGGTCGTCGATTAGTGCAAGTGGCGTGTGCAATATTCTGGTGTTTGTTATCAGGGGGCCCAATCTTTGGTTTCGCTGCATTGAAGCCTGTGTTAGTGAGGGAACAGGTATATGAATATGTTTGCGATATATCTATCAATTCAACTTCCATTGCTACTGATAGATCTCCTTTTACGTCATTGACTTCCAACCTTTTGTCTGGATTTGTCAATATCGAGCAGGAAGATGCAGTTGCCAAATGTACCGCTCAGGATTTGAAATTAAATATGATGTTCACAGTAGGAGCAGTTTTAACGAACGTTTCTGCTTTAGTTATAGGGCGGTGCCTTGATGTCTACGGCCCAAGATTCTGTGGATTGGTTGGCGCTGGCTTCTTGTACTTAGCTTGTATTATCTTCATTTTTGCAAGTAAGTTTGAACATACGATTTTGGATCCCTACTTGATCGGTTACGGTTCAATGGCTTTGGGAGGACCATTTGCCTATATTTCATCATTTCAGTTATCAAACTCTTTTCCTAAGAAAAGTGGAACTATCTTAGCACTTCTCACTGGAGCCTTTGATGCTTCTTCTGCACTCTTCTTGATTTACAGAATCCTTTACAACGAGTCCAATGGAGCATTTACTATCCAGAAGCTTTTTAAGCTTTATTTTTTGGTTCCTCTCTTCATTACTTTAGCTCAAGTTTTTGTCATGCCAAAGGAATCTTATAAAGCCGCCAACGCTTCCTTCGATATTTCTCCATCGCAAGCTCTGGAAGATTCACCATTGCTTGAGAATGGTGCACCAGCTACTAAGAGAGATTCTATTGGCGATGCATTGAAACAACCTTATGCTGAAGAAGGTGAAGCTACTTTGATTAGGCATTCCGGTGGTATCTTTGGTATCTTGCATGGCTATTCAGCTCGCTTCCAGATGAGAACTCCATGGTTTTACTTGATGTGTTGCTTCACAACCATCCAAATGTTGAGACTTAATTATTTCGTCGCGACTATTAATACTCAATATACCTATTTGTTCCACTCTGTTGAGAAGGCTGAAAAATTGAACAAATTTTTCGATATTTTACTTCCATTAGGTGGTGTAATCTCAATTCCATTTGTGGGCTTATTTTTGGATTACTGCTCTACCTTTGTGGTTTTGGTTGTCCTTCTTTCAGTTTCCTTAGCGATAGGTTTCTTAGGGCTCTTTGGCAGTTTTGTTACTGGAATTATCAATGTTTTGCTTTTCGTTGTCTACAGGCCCTTATTCTACACCACCATATCTGATTTTTGTGCCAAAGTTTTTGGTTTTGATACGTTTGGAACTGTTTACGGGGCAATAATTTGTACTTCAGGTATCTTTAATTTTGGTCAGACGATATTAGACAAATTGACGCACACCAAATTTCATATGAACCCCACTCCTGTCAATGTCATGCTAGTTGCAACTACTGTGATTATTGGAATAATCACCATATTGTACGTGAAGGTTCAAACCAAGTTGTATAATGAGAAAAAAAATAGACAATTAAATGCCGCTTGATTTCGTGCTAAGATGACTTTGATCTCTCATTATATTAATTCATACATGTTTCATATAAAATAAGTTCACAAATAAAGTTCAAATTTTAATTTACTAGCTCTGTAAAATCTGTAAATTACTCAGATCTGTATATCATTTTCATTCTATTCGAGGATTCTAAAAGATAAGAATTTATATACAGTTCTCGGCTCGGGATCCTTTACTGTGAACTAAAACATGGTATCAAGGAAATTTTGATGAGACTTCCTAAATCGTAATCATTTTTAATTGCTATTAAAATTCTATGGTTCCTTTCAAAACTATCGAAATATTGTTAAATTATTGAAAGATTCCTGACGCTTCCAGTTCCTATTCATCCCCAATTTGAAATAATTCACGCAGAGGAAGGTCAAGCAATGCCTGATCCGAGTAATGATGATGTCTCAAAATTAGTCGGCAGCACTGGGCTTAAGCGTTTCTCTTCCGAAAACGTAGCTAACACACTGAAATCCCAGTCTGCTGATAACTTGCTAGAAAAGTTGGCTAAAAGACTGACTGATGAATACAGAAATATTAAATTTGTTGTTCCACCGAATCATACTCCACCACTTAGCTCCCAATATTCTAAAAGGGTCTCATTTGATACTGTCGACATTCAGTTCGATGATAGTGGTGATGACGATGATTTCGACGACCTAGATTATGAATGGGATGATTTTAAACCTAAAATGAACGATTATACTTTCCTCACAAGAGGACGAGAGAGGATGAGGGATGCATCTCCTGCTAGATATTCACCTTTTGGCTCTCCTTCGAACTCACTTTCACCTTCGAGAAGGTATCCAATCGATGAAGTGCGAAGAAGATTATCAGAATTTAGACCTGCTTATCCGACACGCCCTATCATAACGCACAAAGGATGCTCATTCACAAAAGTTCACAATAAATTTGAGGACTTATATTTACGAAAGCTTTATAATGAGAAGAACAACTGGTTGAAACCTATATTGCCTCTGCGAATTATTTTAGTATATTTGAGTGGGAGGAAGCATACCTGGGTGGCACTTGATTGGATAGTGAGGCGTTTCATTGAAAATGGGGATACAGTAGTAGTCGTTTCCTCTATTGGGTCAATTGAAAGAAGGAGAGGTTCAAGGTTTCTGCCTCAAAAGAATGTTAAATTGACACCTGAAGAAAGATTTAAACAAAGAAGTAGGCCAGAACATATTAAATTTATTGCTAATAACATCATGACATATATCATGGAAGTGATGAATCCAAATGTAATCGCCAAAGTTTCTGTTGAGTTGGTAGTCGGGAAGACTAAGGATATTCTAAAAGACATGTATAAACTTTATGAGCCCAATCTTGTATGCACTGGTTCGAAATTAAATACGAGAAATAGTGCGCCGCTTAAGTCGTGGTTATCATCTCGTCTACTGGACAGACTAGTCAAAAATTTTCCTTTGCCAGTTATTGTTGTCCCAGCATCAAACATGGGGCCATTTGAGGATGCATTAGAATTAGCGATAAATTCAAAATTCGAGTCCGGAAAGTCATTGTTGAAAAAAATGAAGAAATTATCTTTAGAAAGCAGTAGCTCTACGAGTGAAAGCGATTCTGGTGCTAGTGATACTGAATCTATCGATTCTGGTGCCTCTATGACTAGCCTGTCGAGCAAAGACTCGTATTCTTCATTCGGGGAAATCACTGATCTCTACGTGAACTACAAAAAGGATTTGAGTTCAGAATTGGTAAGACTCTCCGAGCAACCAGTTGATGAGAATTATTTTGCTAATTATTTGAAACCTATTGCCGACAAGTCTTCCGCGTTATGTCAAGACATTAAAGATATTAACCCAGATTTTCGAGGAAAGGGTGCTAAATTGGCTAGAATGATAACAGGATCGAATTCATTTGGTGTCGTTCCTTTCAAAACTAAATCATTATTGGATCCTGTGGAGACAAAAACTTCAAATAGTGAAGGGAAATCTTACAAAGAGTTACGAGAATATTTAAAGTCAAATGCAGCTCACAAAGTTTCGTCACCTCCTCCACAAATTTTAGTACATTCCCCATCGGAACCTTCCGAATCTTCTGAGAGTGAGGCTAGAAAGCCCTCTTTAAAATTTGTGGATTTGGATACTCCACACACTCACAAGGAACAAAAGAACTATCCGTTAAGAAAACTTTTATCGCATGAAATTAACTCAGTAACAAAACCAACGAAGCCAAAGCTCGAACCTTCTAAATCTGAACCTGAGCTTAACTCTATTGGAAATTTCCTTGAAGATAAGTCTAACCGTAAGAAAAAATCATCTAAGAAGAAGAAATTTTGGAAGCTCTTCATATAGATACACTTATTTTGTATACAGGTACGTAAAATATTACAATTTAGAGGCGACTTTGTAATTCACATATTGAACCACGTAGCCTTAAGTATGATATAAATGAAATCTTTCTTCATCATCTTACTTTTAATTTATATAGTGAGAGCATCATTTTTTGATACAGGGTTTGATTTGGATATAGATGAACCTATAAATTTACTTGAGAATAATGAAAGACGCAAGGACAAATCTGAAGGTTTGCAAGAATTTACTCCAATAAGGAATTCAATTGGCCAAAGCGAAACTCAGTACTATTCATTCAGTGTCAATACAACGAGTGGTTTGGGTCTGTACTATCAGTTTTTAATTTTCTTGACAGGAAACATATGTTCTCAGCCTGCAAATGTGAATGCAAGCGACCCTAGTTTGGCGGTATATTACTCTTTCAATGCAAGCATGTTCCAAAATTTTGAAATAAGTCATATGGAGCTATTTAAGAATGGATACTTTCAGGCGTTAGCGGATGTTCCTATTTCGGAGAGTAGTGAAAATAAAGATTCTATTTTATACATTGCGGTGAGGGCACCTGAAAATACTAACATATCGTCAATTTGGACCTATGAGATTGGTGTCTCTCAAAACGATTTAGTATTTCAGTGGGACGACCGGACATGGGCAACCCTAGTAGATACTGATGATGATTCAGCCTTGATAGTAACGGGTAACTTAACTATGGGTCAGGATACAAATTACACCACGATGAATGCTACTAAGTCTCAGTATTCGTTATCTATTTATTCTTATGATTATAGGCATTATTTCGCAAGTCTTAATAGTAGTTGGTGTGCCATAAGGAATGGACCAGCGCTATTTTCGATGTCAAATTTCGAAAGTAGCTACACTAATCGAGGAGGAGGATTACAACAACAATTTTACGTTACAGGACTAAACAGTTCTACAAAGTATGTTGCTTACTTGATTTCTGACTTTGGTGGGAACGATTTTGGAGGCGTAGCATATCAACCATTTGAGTTCGAGACCTTGGATAAGGATGCCTGTGATTTAATATATGATTTGGATTTCTGTAATCAAGTTGCGTATTCTGTTCCAGCAAACAGCGCTTTTACGAAGAATGAATTGAAAACCATGTATGATGACAGAGCAAAAAGCTTGTTTTCGAATTTTACGAAAGCCTTACAACAGATTGCATGTAATACTACAAAGGACGCTATTTTTTCGCCTGTTAGAACTTGCGACGATTGCGCTGAAAGCTACAAGAACTGGTTGTGTTCAGTAACAATACCAAGATGTTCAACAAGAAATATAACGGGCTATAAAGAAAGGAGCCACGATGACTCTAGGAATGACTTTATAAATGAAAAGGTCAAACCAGATTTCCTGTACTTTGAAGTCTTACCTTGTGTAAATGTATGTCAGGCTATCGTTAGAGACTGTCCTGCTGACTTCAACTTTCAATGTCCAAAAGATAATAAGAGTATTGAGTTATCATATTATTGGGATAATGGTGGTAAGTTCCCTACATGTAATTATGTTGGAAATTATAAGGCATATTCCAGTTTAGCCTCAAAGGTTCTCTTAGACTGGCGCATCTATTTAGTCTTTATTGCTTTACTTCTTTAGAGATCATGCTTAAGGTGTTCAAATAGATATAAGTTGTGTACCGGACGTGTACGCGCTTGAGGGTTTTTTTTTAATATACTTTCTCACTACTGTAACAACACTAGAGTTGACAGAAAAAGATCTTAGAACATGAGTCAACGCCGTTCTCATGAAAACTTACCTTGGTATGTAGCTTCAGATATGGTTTCGAGAAACAGTTGAATTAGTAGTTTACTAACTCTTGAAATTAAGGGTTGAGAAATATCGACCAGATTCTTTGGATGATGTTTATGGCCAACAGGATATAGTTGATACAGTTAGAAAATTTGTTCATGAGGGAAGGCTTCCTCACCTTTTGTTTTATGGTCCCCCAGGAACCGGAAAGACATCTACGATAATTGCATTGGCTAAAGAAATATATGGCCCAAATTACAAGAATATGGTTTTGGAATTAAACGCTTCAGATGACAGAGGAATTGATGTCGTCAGAAATCAAATCAAAAGCTTTGCCTCTACAATGCAAATATTTAGCAAAGGTTTCAAGCTAATCATTTTAGATGAGGCCGACTCAATGACTTCAGTAGCCCAAAATTCGTTAAGGAGGATTATAGAGAAGTACACAAAGAACACGAGGTTTTGTATTTTAGCAAATTATGCGCATAAGCTAAACCCTGCTTTGCTTTCGAGGTGTACGAGGTTTAGATTTCATCCCATATCAGAAAAGGCGATTCAGAATCGATTAAAGGAAGTTATAATAAAAGAAAATATAAAAATTGATCCAAAGGCAGAGGATGCATTGATTAAATTATCGAATGGTGACATGAGACGTGTGTTGAATGTTTTGCAGGCATGCAACGCTTCAAGGGACGACGATGAAGAGATTGACCCGAACATGATCTACGACTGTATCGGCGCCCCACATCCGCAGGATATAGAGACAGTACTAGACTCAATCTTGCAAGATGACTGGACTACGTCATTTACCACGATAGATAAATTTAAGAAATTAAAGGGATTGGCTCTCGTGGACTTAATAACTGGTTTCATTGATATCTTGAACAATTATGATTTAAAACCAAAGGTAAGAGTCGAGATATTGAAAGGATTATCAGATATTGAGTATGGAATATCAAAGGGTGGTAACGAAAAAATCCATGGCAGTGCTATCATAGGTGTTATCAAGAATGCGATGGAATATCAAGCATAAATACTCACATCTTTTCTATACTCATATAATATTAATGCAAACTCCTCATTTTCATTAACATATATCTGTAATGTTAGTACTGTTTTCGTTCATACGGTAGCATAAAGGTAGAATTAAGTCATATAAAAATTTCGTCTCATGAAACAAATTATCGAAGAGCTGGGTTTATAAACGCTATAAGCTTTAATCATACTAATTCTCTCTCATTGCTAAAACTCATGACTTACTGTTTCTCTGGCTTTAAATCTAAGTAAATATGGCCATTCGAATTTATTTCGAGGTAGTAAAAGAAAAGAAGAAACGAAGAAAAAAATTTCCATTTCTTTAATTTACAGGTCTTTCGCACCATGAGAATTTAAGCAAATTGCATCACGTCCGTTATCTTTGCATCGAGATGAGATATGGCTAATCCCACAAATGTAGATAGCCACTTTGATGATAAAGCGAATGTGGATGAAGTTATAAGTAATCTAAATAATATATTTCCAAGTATACTGGTTAATGACCTTAGAGCTAGAGTCAACTCATCTGACGACATCAATCATCTCGTGGAACAGTTAATTCAAGAGAATTCATCTACGAATAACGAATCTAGTAATTTGCATAATACTGCTCTGAATATCCAAGATCTTATAGATGTTTTTCCAGAAGAGGATGCAGATTTTTTGGAGAGAATTTTGAAGGCTTATGATGGAAATGTAATTCAAGCATGCAATTATTTATTTAATAATCCGGCTGAGAGCGCATCTGTGAAAGAGGATAATGTTAGTGAGATTCAAGATTTAACAGGGGTCCAGGCTACTGAAGTGGAAGCTTATCTCCAAAAGAATTCTGAGGATCCAGTGAGAGCCTTACTTGACATAGTATTTAGTTCTTTCGGTGATGCTAAATGTAAAGACAAACATTTCAAAAGGAGAGTTCAAGGAACAGCAAGTCAAGGAACTAAGGAAGCGGATTTGCCCTATATATACGATGAAGGGTCAAGAGAAGCCCTGGAGCTCAAGTCCTTATGCCTTGCGAATCCCGAAATGAACAAGATGAATTATGAGTTATTTGAGAGAGGACTCGTACTCTGCAAAGGAAATGTTGATAAAGTTATCCAAATAGCTACGTATATATTAGACCATACTGGGATTGATATTACACACGAATACGGAACGCCTGTTAAAAAAACTGATTCGTTATCAACTATTTTACAAAAGGCTTCCAGAAAGAGACAAAACAAAGTCTCACTCACTCCAAAAATAAATATTGCTCTTCCCAAGAAAACCGACTCAAAGCTGAGGCTATCTCATAGTGCATTGCATCTGTCTAAATTTTCAGCTGACGAGCAATCGCTTATGGACCAAAGATGGCTGTTATTAGAGCAATCCGGCTCTTTGGATTTGCATATGCTTTCTCTGGCAGCCGCTACAGAACTAGCTAAAGAAGCAGCATTTGACTGGTGGAAATTAGAATTAGATGCTCGTCAAGCTGATGGAAACTTCCTGAAGTTCGGATCGCTGGCCATATTTATTCAACCTCTTCGTATCATTACAGGTAGAGGTCTTCACTCC
Organism: Priceomyces carsonii; assembly: GCF_900007245.1. Classification (NCBI taxonomy): domain Eukaryota; kingdom Fungi; phylum Ascomycota; class Pichiomycetes; order Serinales; family Debaryomycetaceae; genus Priceomyces; species Priceomyces carsonii. The sequence continues at coordinate 153,063 of NW_026946677.1, read as the reverse complement.
GCCAATGGGGTTTCCAAGATCAAGAATTCAGTGAAAAGAGTCTTGTCGTCTCAGTTATTCATCTTTGAAGAATTACCTGGTAGTCTACAAGTCATTGGTAAGCGTCTTAGATGAGTATAGTTATGGATTTTATCTTTTCTCTTTATCTAGATATGATAGTGCAAATCCTCCCACTCTTGTCGGCTATTTATGTCGTCGCGACAAGACGCGCCGAATTACCAACTTAGCCGGGTAACCCCACTCGCTTTTTGAGGAAAGCATTGTCTCCGGAGATCTTCATCAAGTTCACGTTGTAGATGATATCAACAAACCGTTTGATTCGACTCCTGTGGATAACTTAGTAAACATAGTTGAAGAATTGACTAAATACTGCTATATAAATTACTTCACAGGGCAAGACGCACAAAAACCTACGGTAATCGCCAAGAAAAACAACAAGTCAATTAAGTGTTGACTTCGACCAACAAAAGGATGGACAGTCCAAAAGGTTCCCTGTCAGTGCTAACTAGCGATGACGTTGGCAAAGAGCATATAAATGATGAACGTCTGAACCAAAATGAACTGATCTTGAATATGGCAACGATGCTTGTTCTGTCTGAGACTGGCTCCCATGACACACAGGTGGATTCTAATGGGGGAACGTTGCCCAGGATGCCAGGTTCATTTGATGTCAATAGATTAAAAACGAATAATTTTCTGTACAATGAGTTGACTGAACTGCTTAATCACAATAATGCTACGGCTACTTCGTTAGTAAACAATCCAGAATCGATGAGTACAATATCAAGATATTCGAGTTCCTATGGGACTGGTTCAGACTCTGCGGTGAACATCAAAACTCCTGTAGTGACATCCAGTGATTCGAATTCTGATGAGGTCAATAAATTTATTGAAAATCAAACTTCAGGAAATGATGAGCTCATGAACAATGAGACTCCCGATTTGGGGATTGCAGACCCACCCGAGACATTGTTAGGTGATAATGAAGGCACCAAGGTACCTGTGAACGAAATAAGTTATTCATCCGTAGAAAATTCTGAAGACGTACAAGAGTCGTTCAACGAAATAAAAGAAGCTTCACAATCGTTAGACGTGGATGAATATCAAAATAGGGATTCTCAGAAAATTCTGGACTCCGTTTCGCATTCGAGTGGACGAGAGTTGTCTCTGTTGAATCTGTCATCTGATTTGGTCAATACGAAGTCATCCGACTTAGAAAATTTCAAGTCTACGTTGGATCCCGGTAAGCCTTATAACACCAAATCAAACGTTAATTATCTGTCACTTTTAAAACATCATATTAGCGACAATAATGTAGAGTTAAACGAAAATGATGACCCTGCCTTAGTTGGTGGAAGCAGCAACTCGTCGATAATTCCAAATGGTTTGCAGGATGATACTTTAGGTAGAATCCGAACAATTGAAGATGAGAACATAGATGAGGATGCTTCAAGTGCAAGCAACAATCATCCTGAAAAAGAGCCTTTAAAAGATGGCCTAAAAAAGAATCTGACCCAGGAATCTACTGATGGATCACTTGTTGATGAAAGTCTGTCAACCATACAGCCTTTATCAAGAGGCGACAGATCGAATAACGAGAGATCTTCAAAGTCATTGTCGTCAAACTCTGGCAACTCTCAATCTAGAAATGTTTCATCCAGTTCAAATCAATCTCATCCCCAATCTAGAAATGTTTCGTCCAGTTCAAATCAATCTCAACCTCAATCGAGGAACATTTCCTCTGGTACAGTTGTCAAGAACAATGGAGGTGTGCCTTCTAACTTCGCATTTAACAAGACTCCTGCGGCAAGCCCTTTGCAGCATTCAAATGTATTTGCAACTCCCGCGTCAGGTTCATCTTCCCCGAGAGAGCATTCAAGTCCTTCAATTAGCAGCCCAAAAACTCCATCTTCTAAGATTAATGGCAAGAAAAGGAAGAGCGGAAATAGGGTCAAGGGAGTTCTTTCGCTGATGTTCAAATCTAAACCGGTTTCGAGCTATCCATCCCCAGAGCTGTCTATGAACATGAAGATCAGTACGCCGTTTAATGCAAAACATGTTGCACATGTAGGTGTTGATGATAATGGCTCTTATACGGGCTTGCCTATAGAGTGGGAAAGGTTGTTGTCAGCGAGTGGAATATCAAAGAAAGAGCAACAGCAGCATCCTCAAGCAGTTATGGATATCGTGGCATTCTATCAGGACTCGAATGAGAATAATCCTGACGAAGCAGCATTCAAGAAATTTCATTATGATAATAATCTTTCTAGTGCTTCAATTGCGCACTCGACTCCACCAACAACACCTTCTGCTTCCACCTCTCAATTTCAAGAACCCTTTGGGTTGATTTCCCCCAATGAGGTGTCGCATGCATCTCAAAAGTCTCTGTCACAGCAGCCACTGTTTATTCCTAGTCGACCAGCGCCGAAACCACCTTCTTCTCAAGAAGGTTTTTCAACGACAGCTTCTGTCCAAGTCATGCCACCCTCAAAAACCCAGAATAAATTTGCGAGATCAATCTCTTCAAAATCTATAATGTCGATCAAGGGCCCAAAGAAGGATAAAATTGTACCTTCTAGTCCAACGCCGGCTTTGCCTGTCGCACCTAATAGTATACCAAAGTCAAAATCTCATAGTTATTCTCTAGCAGAGAGGATAAAGGCAGAAGAGAAAGGATCTACAACGGCTCCAGTGGCTCCATCTTCCACTTTTAGTGAGTCAAAGGACGAAGAGAAAATTATCTACGCAAAGCAACGTGAAAAGGGAATAAATGCAACTCGGGCACCTCCTCCACCCCCACCGACGAGCAAAGAAGCTGATGAGAAAAGCTTTAGTCGCTCTAATTCCGAGAAGAATGAGGATTCTAGGAAGAAGAAATCGGGGCAACCAGTTAGAGATCCTAAGCAAGCTGCTCTCATGGCGGCCAAGAAGAGAGAAGATAAAAAACGCAAAAATCAACAGATATTGGCCAAATTACGATCCATATGTAACGAAAGCGATCCTACAAATCTTTACAGGGATCTCAAGAAGATAGGACAGGGCGCCTCAGGAGGTGTATACATTGCACATGATGTTAACGTAGGATCTACAGTGGCAATCAAGCAAATGAATTTAGAGCAACAACCAAAGAAAGAATTGATTGTCAACGAGATTTTGGTCATGAAGGGCAGCAGACATCCTAACATAGTCAATTTCATTGACTCTTATTTTCTTAAGGGAGATTTGTGGGTTATCATGGAATATATGGAAGGAGGTTCTTTAACTGAAATCGTAACGCATAGCGTTATGTCTGAGGGTCAAATTGGAGCTGTTTGTAGAGAGACTTTAAAGGGTCTCAAGTTTTTGCATTCGAAAGGAGTGATTCATCGAGATATCAAATCTGATAACATATTATTAAACATTGACGGACATATTAAAATGACTGATTTTGGTTTCTGTGCTCAAATAAACGAGCTTAATTTGAAGAGAACCACGATGGTAGGTACCCCATATTGGATGGCTCCTGAAGTCGTCTCAAGAAAAGAATATGGTCCGAAGGTAGACATTTGGTCATTAGGTATTATGATGATTGAGATGATTGAAGGAGAACCTCCGTACTTAAATGAGACGCCATTAAGGGCATTGTACTTAATTGCAACCAATGGCACACCTAAACTTAAGGAACCAGAAGCTTTGAGCTATGATATTAGGCGCTTCTTGTCTTGGTGTTTGCAAGTAGACTTCAATAAGAGAGCTGATGCTGATGATCTCTTGAACGACAAGTTTATTTTGGAGAGCGATGATGTCTCATCTTTGGCTCCCTTGGTTAAAATTGCGAGGATGAAGAAGCAAAGCGAATCTGAGGAATAGTCATTTCCTAGCTCTTAAAAATTTTTGGGTGAAAGTAATCGTAATGTCTCATTATCATATTCTTTAGTGTATTGTATTACTATTAAAATATATTATAATATATCGTAACTAATTAAATTTCGCACCAAATGTCGCTAAGTGTCCCGAACGTAAATCAGTGTATGCCATATATTAACTGTCAACTTTTGCCGCAATAAACAGAGCCTCAACTGTGTGGATTAATTCGCACCACCAAGAGATTCGCTTTGTTCCCCAGAAGTCCTCCAGCCGTGTGCTGTGGGGTACTTTGAGAAATAGATGGTTACTATTTGCCACAGGTACGGCTCCATTTAGGGATCCTCGTTGAACTGCTAGAAGGACGAGCACGAAGATCATACAGCTCACTGCATAACTGCCTATACAGCTCTGTTCTCTAAGTTACCGCCTCACCTGTGCTCTTGTGGTTGACCGAGTCTGCCTGCTTGCGCAACTATAGTAGCAATCGCAATACGGAAGTCACGTCTCGTGGCAACTCCGAGGTTTAGCCAATATAATATTTTATTAAACGACTCGACAGTACCATCTTGTAAATCATAACAATACATTAATCGAATGATTCCTAGAGTCCTCTGTCAGTTAATCTGGCTAACTTTTTTTTGTATCCTTGGATTCTTCTCCGCCGTCTCTACCTGATCTTGTTTGTCTCAGAATAGCAATACGTAGTTGAAAATATTCTTTTTCCGGGCTGCGTAACCTCCCGTGATATCATAGCTGAGTAGTGTCCCCCAGTATTTAAAGAACTGAGTTGGCTGTCGGATATACCTACTGCCAGTAATCAATATATTTGTTGATAATAAATTAAGAATCATAATTAATATGAGCGTTTCGCAGGAAAAGTCTTCGCCAGCTGCCGAGGAAGCTAAGTCGCCTAGTTTCCAGTCCTATTTGAACAATGATGGGATAGATGAATTGCAACCCGCGGAGCGGAAGCACAAAGTGTCGTCGCTCTCACTTTCGGACTTGAATCAATGGCAGAGTGGATTGACAAAATTGAGCTCCTCAACGTCATTGAATAATAAGAGCTCAGGAAGTTTAAAAAAGGTTGATTCTTTAGCCAAGTTGTCGCGAAACTCTTCAATTATTAAGAGGAAGAAGAAGTCTGTGATTGATCACGTCAGAGTCGCTTCGTATGCATTTTGCTTCGACATTGATGGTGTGATTTTGAGGGGTCCAAACACGATTCCAGAAGCTGTTGATGCGATCAAGTTATTGAATGGTGAGAACAAATATAATATTAAGGTTCCATATGTGTTTGTTACTAATGGAGGAGGTAAACCAGAAGCTGTGAGAGCCGCCGATTTATCTAAAAGATTAGGTGTTCACATTAACCCAGATCAAATTATCCAGGGTCATACTCCTATGAAGGATTTGGTTCACCTTTATAAGAATGTATTAGTTGTTGGTGGTGTTGGTAACGTTTGTCGTCACGTTGCAGAATCATATGGTTTCAAGAATGTTTACACGCCACTTGATGTTTTGAAATGGAATCCAGCCGTTACTCCATATCATGACATGACTGAAGAAGAACGTAAATGTGCTCGCGATGTTGATTTTTCCAAAGTTAGCATTGATGCAATTTTAGTCTTCGCAGATTCAAGAAACTGGGCTGCAGATCAGCAAATCATCTTAGAATTATTGTTAAGTAAGAATGGTGTAATGGGCACTGAATCAAAGACCTATGACGAAGGTCCTCAAATTTATTTTGCTCACTCGGATTTTATATGGGCAACAAATTATAAGTTGTCGCGATATGGTATGGGTGCTTTGCAAGTTTCTATAGCTGCCTTGTACAGAGAGCATACCGGTAAGGAGTTGAAAGTTAATAGATTCGGTAAGCCTCAGAAAGGAACTTTTAAGTTTGCTAACAAGGTCTTGAGTAATTGGAGACAAGGTGTGTTGGATGAACACTTGAAGAAGCTCTCAATCAACGATCCAAATGCTGATGAAGCAGATATTTTGATCAATGATGATGGTGAAGAGATCATTAATCAATCAAAATTGGAGAACTATGACTCTGACTCAGAATCTGAAGATGATGTTGATGAGCCGTTGGCTGTTGTTGGGAAACCTGATAAGATCACCTTACAGTTGCCGCCTGCATCTACTGTATACTTCGTTGGTGATACCCCTGAATCAGACATTAGGTTTGCTAACTCTCACGATGTCTCATGGCATTCTATTTTGGTGAAAACTGGAGTTTATCGTGAAGGCACGGTTCCAAAGTACAAACCTAAGCACCTATGTGAAAATGTGTTGGAAGCCGTGAAGTATGCAATTGAAAGAGAGCATGCTTTGGAGCTCAAAGAATGGAACGAGACCGCAGATGATGACAATGTTCCTTCTGATTCAAAGATCAATTTTGCAGATCTTGTTATGACTCCAAGCGAGAAAAACGGCCAGAAAACAGAACAAACCCAACAGAAGCAGTCCGCAACAAAAGCAGCATCGGAGCATGAAGCAATTGAGGTTCCGGTTCTTTTGAATGAGCAAATTAACAAGGTAAAAGATGTTAAGGTTGATAAAGGTAAGAATTAATGTGTATTGCATTTTTAAGTAGAAAATCGCTATCATATATCAGGATAGGACTATATAGTTAATTCAAATAGAGTTTACTCTAGAAATATAAAGGTGATACAAAAGATCGTGAAACTATAATATCAAAGGAATAACCTTGTCTGTAACTTTCTTATTAGCATCATAGTCAGTGGAGAATACGCTAATGGCTGTTTGACAGTATGTCTTACCAAGGATATAATTCTCACTTGGGAATGAACAGTCGCCATTGTAGCATTTATACAAACCGTCGTAAGTACCTGAGGTAGACTTGAATGAGTTTGTGGATGCATCGTACTCTAAGTCCAGGGTTGCTGCATCTTCTCCAGTCAATCTTGTGTGAACCCATTTTGGATTAGTGCAATTTTCATCACTGTAGCCTACAAGTGGAAAGTTCACATTCAATCCCGTTGATAAAGGAAGCGCGCGAGGCTTTTTACCTTGTTGTTTAAAGATCTTAGTGACAAGGTCGGTGGTTAATTTTGCATAGATGTTATAATACTGTTTTTCATCTGAAAAATCTGCATCTTTAAAAAAGGAATTGTTACCAACACTTCCAGAGAATGCAATGGCTGGGATTCCGCGATAAACAGCATTGTAAGTTGCACCTATAGTACCACTAATTGTGAACATTCCTGGTGACATGTTTGTTCCTTCATTGGGACCAGACACAACTAAATCAATACTTATATTATTGAAGTGTTGTGGGATCACATACTTAAGTGCAAAAGCAACGCATGAGGCTGGGGTACCATTAAAGTACCAGATATTTCCATCGTCGACTTCATGGCCCCATGATGGAGCTCCTGCCTTTACGTAACCAAACTCTCCATCGGTTTCCACTAAATCAGTGTTAGTATATTGAAGGTGCTTGAAGTACTGGACGCATTGCTACTTACATGTGTTGGACGATGGAACATCAAACTTTCCACTCCATCCTGACCTTTGTGAGACTGGGGCAGCCAAAATAACGTTATGCCCAGCTGCTTTCAAGTGGTTATAAGTTGCCCTGATATTTGCAGACACCCATGAATCATCATTTGTGAGAAGAATATTTTTTGCGAATGTCACGGCAAGGATAAAGAAGAGTCCGATAATTTTCATGTCCACTGTTTGTTACTGTAGTTAATTTTACTCAATTTCAAGAATGAAAGGAAGATAGAAGCCCATTTATATAGTAACATCTCGTAGTATTTCTCGAAGGAATGTAGCAGGTCTTCGCTGCAAGAAGAGTCGGTTTTTCTTTTAAGTTATGCCAATTTGATTCGTTGTGCTGCAACCTCACCTTGAGATATAGATCTTTTTTTCAAATCGCCTACCTAATCCAGAACGAAATGATCTGAAAGAGTAATCTTGTGTGTAGCAGCTAGGAAGGTAACAGCATTACATACCTTCAAAGATGTATGCCTTGAATATGTTGTGGGTTACACAATAGTATCTATTGTCTCTCGTCAGTAAAAGGAGCGAGAACGTGGCATGGTACCAACGTGCTCGCTAGAAAACTTAATGCTTAGTGGCACAGAGTTTATTTCCATTGGCGAAGACATGAGGACTGTTTAAACAATGTTACAATGGATTACATTACAGGTAATCAAATACGAGGGTCGTATGAAATTGATTCTTGTCAACTATATGTTAATTACTTGGCCCATAAATTAATTGGCCGATATCGTACAGCAAAGTGGTGTGGGCTGTTTTAAGTAGACCTGATTTTTTGAAGTATAATCCAGTACCAGGGGGGTAATAACATGACAGCCAACACAGTTCTGACAACATTAGCTCTCTTCACTCTATAAATTTGAAAAGTCTCCGCTCTCAAGAGGCGCCTCTCCTTGTCTTTCTGCCAGTAGACATAAGGCAACAAAAAATCTCTTGTGTACCACCAAAAGTGCCCTAAAGTACAATAGATGATTACCCTCCAGAAAAATTGTTCCTTCGTTATAACTGACATTGTGAACTTACCATTCGAAATAGCATCTAAGACTCTTTGGAAAAAGTCCGACATGAGTAAGTTCAAGAATGCATAGCACCACGGCAAATTAGCAGCCGTGATTGTGAATATTCCTAAGATATTGATTTCCATTAAGGAGTTTTTTCGGCACCAAATGTAGAATAGTATATCATCCAATAATGGACCTAAAAACATTATTTTCAAATCAAATAGATAGTAGCCAAAGGAGGCAGTTATGACTATAGATGAACATATTAAGATGAGGTAATGAAAATAGTCAATGGATCGATTTTTATCGATTACTTGATTCAATATCTCAAGTTGTGCAGGGTTCAATTGATCAATGCTAAAGGGAAATAAATGCAAGCTGGTTTTGAATGACTCCTCTATGAACCTGCTTGAGTTCATCATAAGCCACAAATATAGGAGAAACCTGAGAGATAAATCTTCGAAATAACAAAAACTTGTCACTAACCTCCAGCATTGTACACCTAATGCTTTATCTGGTACGAATATTAAATTATTTTTTAGGACAAGCTTAGAAGTTGTCAATACTGATGTCAGGAAGATCCCTATGACCCAATACTTTGTCACAGGCGGTATTTCATTTACTATCTCAAGGATTCTATCCATCTCTATTATATAATACAACTTTTTAATGTGCTGAGAGAAAGTCTCGATTTTCAAATACAGTAATAAAAATTTATACAACTTTCGCCATCAACCAAATGATGGTTATTATATCGTCATGAATATTAACTTAGAAAAGTTGATTGAGCCTGGACATGAGCAAGGGATACCTAGTCTGATACGTGCACCTTTTCAATACATAGAAAACATTCCAGGTAATAACGGAAATATCAGATCAAAGTTTTTGATAGCATTTAATGACTTGTATTATAAGATTCCTCACAAAGCTTTGTTAGCAAAAATTGAAGATATTATATCTATTTTTCATAATTCCTCGTTGCTTATTGATGATATCGAGGACTATTCAGATTACAGGAGAGGAGAACCAGCGGCACACACTAAATTCGGTATCCCTTTGACAATTAACTGTGGAAACTTGATGTACTTTGTAGCATTGCATAGAGCACAAGAAGATTTAACGAACATGTACATTGATCTTGAAGGCGGAAAAACTGAAGCTGAGATTGATAAACTCAAGTACGAAACACTGAGGCTTTTAATAGACGAAATGCTCAACTTACATCACGGTCAAGGTCTTGATATTTATTGGAGGGACCATTTGGTAGAGGAAGACTTGCCTCAAGTAGAGCAGTATTTACATATGATAAAAAATAAGACTGGAGGTTTATTTCGCTTGTCGGTTAAATTATTGCAGCAATTTTCCTTAGCCCCAAATGATCTAACTATCATTCGAATCACTAACTTGCTAGGAATAATATATCAAATCAGGGATGACTATTTAAATCTAATTGATGACAATTACTCTCATATGAAAGGTGTCACTGGTGAAGATTTGATAGAAGGAAAACTATCTTTACCTATTTTACATTGTCTACAAACTACAGTCAATTCCCCCGTTCATAAACTATTATACGATTTGAGGACAAGTGAAGCCAGAAAAGCTCAACCTGATCTAATCAAAGCTGCCATTTCTTTCATGAGAACAGAATCTCAGTCATTGATGTATTCACATGATTTAATGAAACAGTATGAATTGAGAGCCAAAGATATGATTTTGAGTGTATCCCCCACTGATGGTATACAGTTAACAAGAATATTGGAGTGGTTGTGTAATATATAGTCTTGCAACGCTAATAAAGTATGTGATCTAAACTATGTTTTATGAGATGCGTTTAAAAGTTTTCACGTGAGCAACATTTAACAGTACTTTTTTTTATCTGTTTTTTCAGCTACACTAGTAAAAAATACTTAGATACATAAATCATAGCATGCTCTATCTTATTGGCCTAGGCTTGTCTTACGAGACTGATATTTCAGTTCGTGGCCTTAATGCTGTAAAAAAATGTAAAAGAGTATACTTGGAAGCTTATACTTCTATTCTTATGGCAGCGGATAAGGCATCTTTAGAGAAATTCTATGGTAGAGAAGTAATTTTAGCTGACAGAGAGTTGGTTGAAACAGGTTCAGATGAAATATTGAAGGGGGCAAAAGAAGATGATGTTGCATTTTTAGTTGTAGGAGATCCATTTGGAGCTACTACTCACACAGATTTAGTTATCAGGGCAAGAGAATTGGGTATTCAGGTTGAAAATATTCATAACGCATCAATAATGAATGCTGTAGGAGCATGTGGTCTCCAGTTATATCAATTTGGTCAAACTGTATCTTTGGTATTCTTTACTGATACTTGGAAGCCTGACTCTTTTTACGATAAGATAATGGAAAATCGAAAAATCGGTTTACATACTCTTTTGTTATTGGACATAAAAGTAAAGGAGCAAAGTATAGAGAACATGGCTAGAGGAAGATTGATATATGAACCCCCTAGATATATGAGCATTAGCACAGCAGCTCAACAATTGCTTGAAATTGAGGAAATTAGACAAGAAAAGGCTTATACCCCTGAGACACCGTGTGTAGCGATATCGAGATTAGGGTCACCTACACAATCTTTCAAAGCGGGAACCTTGAACCAATTGGCTAATTATGATTCTGGAGAACCGTTGCATACTATGGTCATGTTAGGAAGGCAAGTTCATGAGCTAGAGTTGGAGTACTTGTATCAGTACACGGACGAAAAAAATGGTTTTAAGACAATTGTTCAAAACGATCAAGAATATTTTAAACCACCGCCTTACGTTCCCCCTCCTGAAGAAGATATTTGAAAGAGATTGGAACTTCATTAATTCTAAATATATATTCTTATAGTCTTTATTCCTTCAATTATTCTTCTTCTTGTATATACTTGCAAGTTCAGGCAAGACGTTTTCGTTTATATCCCATATCATCCATTCATACCATCCATAATAGGCCGGAAAGATCGTCACAAGGTGCCACAAACTATGTGCATCTATCAAATCGAAAAAGACAGGGGGGAAGTCAAATATCTCTAGAGACATACCCACTGTCACAATGAAGCTTAACAACAATGGATATAAGGAATATAGCTTTGGTGATCGGGTATAAAACGAACTGAACAAGGTTTTATCTTTTGCATATTTTAGATGGTTCATACGGATAACTTTATCATCAGTCTCCCCTGACTCTGTTTGATAATACTTATAGTATAGCTGAAAGCAAAGGCAGTATAAGCAAACGTTTTGCAATATTCCACAAAGAATGTTTGCTCTCATATTGTATGTATACAGCCAGTCTGTCAACAATCTGTATATGTGTCCACAATAAGCTAGCAAACATCCAAATGAATATGCATATTTCAAGATTCGTTTTTTTGGATGATACAAACGAAACAACCTTGAGCCAATTAGATGAAAACTCATCAAAACTACCAAACCTGCAAGAAAGTAATCTAATCTCTCTGTAATCAATACATCCCTGATATGGAAGATCGTAGAGCATGTCCAAGCTAGTATTGTAATAAATGAAGTTAATAAAACATTAGTATACTGGCACCTAAATTTCCCATCTAATGAAATCGTCTCTTTGAGCAACTTTTTTATACCAATGCAATGAACTAGCAAATTGCCACACGAAAATATGGTAGATGCTAGCTCTTGAATGCCTAAGACCCTGATGAATGGCCATTTCCCGTGAAACTGAAGAACCTCTTCACCAGCATCCTTCCTTTCACTGGTTACTTTTCTCTGACACTGATAATCACAATCATCCGCACAACTCCATTGAAGCAACCGAAGGTATAACAGAGGCGGACCATTGAACTTCCAATCAGGATTAAATCCTCCTATCATTGCGTAGATGGCAGGACTCTGGAAACACACAATTTCTTCACATTGAAACTTGCAAGCATCAAACTCTTCTAAATCATCACCAGGAGATGCAGAAGAAAATTTCAAAAAAAAAGCAATGATGAGAAGAAATGCTGCACTTGGGATTAGTTTCATCGTCTCAAGCCTATGTCTCTTGTTTCTATGTCTAAATTGCAGCAAGATTCGAAGAGAAAGATCATACTGCACGAGCACCTCAGCATGGCTTTTTCAGGCGTGCATATACTCGACTATAGGATCAGGATTTAATGTCAATTAAAAGCTAAAGGAAAACCGTAATAGACAGTCTTTGAAAGCCGACATCATATATTCTCCAGTCTCGGAAATTTTAGCCTCTCTTTTCCGATGTTGGCTTACAATTCTTCCTGTTTTCTTACTTCTGGTTATCTTGTCGGAATTTTGTCGGAATCTTATCTACTTTAGGATATTGGTGATTGGTGGTTATATGCAGTAATGCTAACTTATCTATATAGAACCAGGGATGTCTATCTAACGACTCAGAAAGTATGTTTTTGTCAGACACCTGGACATAATAAAGAAAAAGTATGAGCACTACTAGAACATCAGAACCAGTTAGATTGGATCTTAGGCCAGAGACGTCTAGATCTTATGAAGTCGGCACAAGAGGTGCCCACAACCTTGCGCATGGTTTAAGTCACCCTTTTACTTTACCAAAGTTTCAAGATAAAACTGAAGAAAGAAAATGGATCAAACAGCATGTTGCAGGTGCATTTAGGGTATTTGCTAGAAAAGGTTATACTGAAGGCTCAGCTGGACATATCTCAGTAAGGGATCCTATTGATCAAAATACTTTTTGGATTAACCCGCTCGCCAAACATTTCGGGTTAATAAAGGCTAGCGACCTTGTACACGTAGATGAAAAAGGAAACATATTGCCAGATGGTAACCAAGCAGCTGTCAACTCGGCTGGCTTTGCTATTCATTCAGCCTTACATAAGGCACGTCCTGATGTCAATGCCGCTTGTCATGCCCATTCTGTACATGGGAAAGCATATTCTGCGTTAGGGAAGCCGCTTGACATGATAAACCAGGACGTGTGTATTTTCTACAAGAGCCATGCCGTCTATGAGGATTTTGGGGGTGTAGCAATTGAGGCTGAAGAGGGCCGCCAAATTGCCAAAGCCATTGGAAACGGAAAAGGTGCAATATTACAAAACCACGGATTGATTACCGTAGGTAGTACTGTTGACGAAGCTGCTTACTTGTTCACACTACTTGAAAGAAGCTGCGAGGTCCAATTAATGGCAAATGCAGCTTTGAGAGAGGGCGAGTCATTAAAGATTGTTGGAGATGAAGAAGCCGCTTATACTGAACATCAGACTGGCGATCCTGAATCTCTTTATGCTGAGTTCCAGCCAGATTTGGAAATGGAACTTTACTTGAATGATAATTTTATGTTGTAGACATATATATATCGATAATGTAAAAATGTATGCTTTTTCCTTTAATTAGAAGTATAGGATTCTTCTCACAATAATCGAAGAGAATGGTGCAACAAGACAATTTTGCAGTTGAACAGTTCATGGATCAGTATGAGCATAGTATTAAGTTCAATATGGGTGAAACTTGTTGTAACTCATTGTCTGTAAATGAAGTTATTGACTTGGCATCAGAAAATGGGGCAAATGGGTCTCAATTAAAAAGAGGGATTATAGACTCACTTTTTTCAAAGAGGTTGACCTATGGAAACATTAGTGGCTCTGAAGATCTTAAGCATGAAATTGCAAGATTATATAATACCAACAACGATGGTAGTTTGCTAATTGGGCCTAAAAATATTGTAATTACTAATGGTGCAATCGGTGCAAATTTCTTAACATTTTATACCATTGTTGATAGAAATGACCATATAATTGTCGTTGATCCCTCATATCAACAGCTTTCGTCTGTTCCTGGTGTATTTACTTCAAAGAGAACTGATGTTGACCTACTTAGATTAAACTTCGAAGATGACTATTTACCAAACTTGGACAATTTGAGACTGCTAGTTAAACCAGGAAAAACGAAGTTGGTCGTTATTAATAACCCCAACAATCCTACTGGTGCTGTTTGGGGAGATGATGTTATGAAAGAAGTTGTGTCTATTTGTGAAGAACATGATATCTACTTGTTATGCGACGAGGTTTATAGACCCTTATTCCATTCTGTTACAATGCCACCTTCATCGGTGATCAACTTTGGTTACGAAAAGTGTATTCTGACATCTTCTATGTCAAAGGCATTTTCCTTAGCTGGTTTGAGGCTAGGCTGGATTGTGAGTCGAGACAAATCGTTCATTGAAGGCGCAATGGCCAAGAGGGACTATAATACCATCTCAATTTCAGTCGTTGATGATGAACTCGCAACTTTTGCTCTCAAAAATCATGATACTATCCTCAAGAGAAATTATGAACTTTGTCGAAACAATTTGAAGCTTCTTGAAAACTTTATCGATTCTTCGAAAGGTTTAATTGAGTGGGTTAAGCCTCGGGGAGGAAGTACCGCGTTCGTGAAAGTAACGATACCAGGCATCAATACCTACGAAATGTGCTGCGAGTTGGCCGATGATTATCAATGTCTTGTAGTTCCTGGAGAAGTGTTCGGCAAAGATAAATCGGGTTTCTTAAGAATTGGTTTCGGAAATAGTCAGGATGATTTGAAAGGTGGTTTGAGTGTTTTGAAAAAATACTTACAAGATAAAGAATTTTGGCCATAACCTTTTTTAGGATATGGTCAGATTCAGCTACATCATACCAATTACTGTAGATAAACACCTTGAGTGCTTCCTAAAACTACAAATACATTATATATTATACTAGAGCGCAAGAGAATTACTATCATTGTTAAAACGAAATTTAAAAGTTCCAATTAATGTTACTGGGTCTTTCGACCCAAAAGCTGTAAATACGTTACAGTGCTTATCCGAATTTCTTAACGTGCGCTAACTTCTTTGTGTTGTGTTCCAGCCCAATCTCAGTATTTCATCGCTACCGAAGGTTCTATCTCCCCATGGGCTTTTGGGCTAGTTTCTTGTGATAATGTCAGGACAAATGAATTTTTCAATGACGAACCCTTCAGAACCCGAGGCTTACCGCGTGGTTTCTACATCTTAGGGAATGTCTAGTGGTTGAGTAAACATGGGATTCAGAAGATACTGTGCATCCAAGTAGAATATACTCCGAGGTTCCCCGCGAAGACTGTGACATTTTGCGGTTGAATGTGCCTACGATGAGAATCACAAGAACGTCAAAAAATTAATCTAATCGCCTATATATCAGAAGCCATGCCCTTAATGAGATTTCAAAAGTTTATTAGTTTACTTTCATCCTTGACCATTTAAAAGTTGAATTCCAATAATTAAATATAATAAACTTAAATATGGTGTCTGTTAGAGGTACAGTGACTACGTCTGAACCACCTAATCCAGCCAAGTTGATTCAACTTGAGCGCGATAGGGCTACTTTTGACCCAGAGCTAATGAATTACTTTTTGGAAGGATCTAAAGAATTTTCCGAGGAGGCTAAAGAATTCATGCAAAGAATGGAAAGGGATCCGATTATGTCGGCTAATCCAAATTATTATGATTTAACTAAAGAGCAGCAAAGAGAGTTAACTGCTCTCAAAATCAACAGATTGTCTAGATACATTGAGATCGAGACATTTGATAAGTTTGAGAGAAGTATGTCATTGATCTCTGTTTTCGATCCTCAGCTCCATACGAGGATTGGGGTCCATTTGGGGCTTTTCCTTGGTTGTATTAGGGGTAATGGAACATTGGAGCAGCTCAGCTTCTGGGCCTTGAAAAAGGAGACGGCTTTTATTAAAAACATTTACGGATGTTTTGCGATGACTGAAATAGCCCATGGTTCCAATGTTGCAGGGTTAGAAACAACGGCTACTTTCGATCAGCAAGAAGACCAATTCGTTATAAATACGCCTCATATCGGAGCCACCAAGTGGTGGATCGGTGGAGCTGCCCACTCTGCTACACACGCAACAGTTTACGCCAGATTGATTGTTTCTGGAAAAGATTATGGTGTCAAGACCTTTGTGGTCGCCTTAAGAGATAGCAACCACGATTTGATGCCAGGTGTGAGTATTGGTGATATTGGTGCAAAGATGGGTAGAGATGGTATCGATAATGGATGGATTCAATTTAGTAATGTGAGGATTCCAAGGTACAATATGTTACAAAAGTACTGTAAAGTATCCGCTGAAGGTGATGTGATAGAGCCACCCAACAATCAATTGTCTTATTCTGCGTTGCTCGGTGGTAGAGTCATTATGGTTAAAGATGCATTCAGATGGTCTTCAAGGGTTCTTACCATCGCATTGAGGTATGCGGTAGGCAGAAAGCAATTTAAGTCCTCCAAGGCAGGTGAAAACGAAAGTGAGACACAATTAATTGATTATCCATTGCACCAACGTCGTTTGATCCCGCTATTGGCGTTGACTTATGCATTCTCTAATGGTGCTAATGTCTTGGCAGAGCTTTCCTCTACTACTATGGATGAATTGGATGATGCGGTCGCTAATGAGGACAAAGAAGGTGTTGACAGAGGGATTGAAGCCATGAAATCTTTATTTGTTGCATCTGGCTCCTTGAAATCTACCTGTACGTGGTTAACCTTAAATACCATTGACCAATGTAGGCAATCATGTGGTGGTCATGGTTATTCTTCTTACTCAGGATTTGGTAAGGCCTACAATGATTTTGCTGTTCAATGCACTTGGGAAGGTGATAATAACATATTGGGTATGTCTATTGGTAAACAATTGGTGAAGAACATTTCATCGGTGCTTAAGGATGGTGTCAAGTCTACTGGTATACTTGAATTTTTGTCCGACTCTAAAAAGTACTTGAACAAGGACATTATATTGAAGCCAGAGGATTTGAATAATCCGAGAAAAATATTGTTTGCTGTTGAAGTGGCTATTGTTCGTGCTTCTGACCAAGCTTTAAAGACATTGGATGCGCAAGATCAGGATTGGGATTACATCGGCGCAGATCTTGTCCAATTATCAAAATTATTGGCTCATTTTTTCTTATTAAAGGCTTTCCTTGACAAGGTCGATACTATGAAAGAGAAAGAATTGGCTAGTGTTTTGGATAAGTTAGCTCAATTATATTGTGCCACAATAATTCTAGAAGGCTTTTCGGGTGTATTTTTGACGTTTTCTGTTGTTTCTACTGACACAATATCGATTTTAACTGCAGAGCACATTCCGAAATTATGCAAGGAACTTAGGCCACATGTAATTCCTTTGACTGATTCGTTTCATTTGACTGACATGATGATCAACTCATCCTTGGGGTCTTACGATGGCAACATTTATGAAAATTACTTCAAAATCGTCAAATCTATTAACCCTCCATTCAACTCCAAGGCTCCTTATTCTTCTTCTCTCCAAGCTATGTTGAACAGACCCTCTCTTGATGAAAGACAAAGGGATGAGCTTTCTGATGAAACTGCTGAAATCTTGTCTGGAGAGTAAAAAGATAATAGTATCATTTTAAATTATTCTATAAAAATATTCTAGATAGCTGCGAAATAGTTCCCATTAATTTTTTGTTAGTTTTTTAATGAAATATATGATCGCATATAAAAGCCTTGGTTGGATCTTCGAAAGTAGCTCTCAAATTGACAAGTCTCTCGACCAAGCTTGCTTGTTTCGTAGAACCTGAAATTGACCGCTAATGTCAAAGTTTTACTTGTGGCGACTTCTGTTTTAGGGCACTAAGTCTTCCCCAAATACTATTTCATTCTCCGCAAATATTCCGTAATCTAAATTTTTCGGGAATGTGATCTCTAAAGTGCATATGAAGAGTAACCACCTATTTAAGGGTAGTGGAAACATGATTGACAAAGAATTTTAGTTGGTATCTTCAAAATTAATCCAAAGACGATGACTTTAGCAGAAGAAGGCTTTGAAGGTTCTGAACTTTTCGATCTCATGAAAGAGATTGTCGATAGCGACGAAGAGCTTAAAAAAAAATCTCTCAAGACAGTTAATGCAATTGTGCTACTTACTCTTAAGAATAAGCAGGGAAAGACGAAGTCTTGGATTATGGACTTTAAAAAAGATGGCACTGTGGCCAAGGTTGATGGTTCTGCTCCGAAAACTGATATATCCTTAGCAATGGCAGACAAAGATTTTATCAAATTAGTTAATAACAAAGCGAATGCACAAAGACTATACATGAACGGCAAACTAAAGGTGAAAGGAAACTTGATGAAGGCGGCTTCAATTGAAACTTTCTTAAAGAAGGTTGACCCTAGAGCGAAGCTATAAAACATTCAGTATACGAACTTATTTTTTATATTGAAGAGTTTGTGTGTCCTCAGCTTATATGTACAAGTTCAATATTTAACTTTAATAAAATTATTCACTAAATACTTCTATTTACCAAAGGGGCAGAACAAAGAAACCTACGAGTAACTTTGTGGCATTAGCTTAAGCTGATCCAGCAGCCATCCGTGAGAGAAGAGGTTAAGTGTGATGACATTTTTGGAGGATAAATATTTGACAGATCTTGAGACTTCAAACTTGGGAACATTTGCGCAAGTCTGCAGATGATGTACGATGCTTCAGTCAAGGCAAATTGTTGGCCCAAACAGATTCTAGGGCCACCGTTGAATGGCAAATAAGCCCATCCTGGCTTCAAGTTCTTATCGCTCCATCTTTCTGGACGAAATACGCTAGCGTCTTTGCCGTAAAATTCTGGGTTCCGATGAGTAGAAGAGATGACATAGCCTATGACTCTACCTTTCTCAATAATAACTGGTGATAGACCATCAGGCCCTCCTCCTCTTGGTAATGTAGTATTCTTGGTAGCTACTCTGTAATTAATTGGAACACTAGGATACAATCTTAAAACCTCTTGTATAACCCATTTCAAATATTCACATTTTTTCAAAGATTCAAATGAGATTTCTTCTACTCTTGCAGAATCCCCTTTTCCAAAGTGACTGTACACATCTTCTTTAACTTTTTCCCAAATCGCTGGATTTCTAGCTAATTCAAACATTGTAAAGGACAACAATCCAGCTGTGGTATCTCTACCAGCTATCATAATGTTTAATAATTGATCTTGCAAAACCTGAGGATTTCTCGTCTCTTTAACCAATTCGTACAAGAAGACATATCCACCTTTGCTTCTTTCTTCAACTTCCTCGGGAGTCGCCGTTAGAGCCTTATGGACATAATATTTGGCAAAATCATGAACAACTTTATTATTTTCTTTAAACTTAGAGTTATTAAAGAGCCAATACCAATCCTGGGACCATGCTCGAGTGGCCAAATATGCCTGGGACGCTGTGAAGCTATCGAAAAATTTATCTCTACCTTCGAAATCAATTTCTGGGTACTCTCCTATTGATTCATCTTTCAAGCCGTGAATAGATGCACCAAAAAGAAACTCAGTGGAAGTATCAACTGTCAAAATAAAGAACAAATCCTGAATATCTAGCTTAAATCCATCGTGCTTTCTGATATGCTTGGCCAATGTCTGAAGATGAGCCTCTAGTGACTGAACATGTGCAACCTTCTCTCTACTAAAATTTGGTCTCAACATCGCTCTCGAATGTTTCCACCCTTCTCCATCCAAAGTGAAGATTCCATCTCCCAATAATGGCTTGAAATGGGCATTTCGAAAGCCAAGTACAAAGTCGTTGAATTGAGTAGCCAAAACAGCCTTTATGTTCTCCGGATCCAGAGTGACAAAAAGCTCGGAACCACCAATAACAATCCTGAAGTTTTTCCCAGCTTCCTCAAATAATTTCCAGACAACTTGCAATAATGTTCCATTTCTTTTAGCGTTTAACATCATAATTGGATTCCTACTGAAAAACCAGCCGCTTCCAGGTATATAATTGGCTTGATAAGCATTGAATTTTCTCTTCAAATAATATATCTTAACATTGTAATATACAATATATATTACGAAGCATCCAAGTAGCGTGATGAACCAGTTCTCATACAAACTTTTTAAATGAGATTCTTTTTGCATCATGTAGTATAATTATGTTAACTGACCAAAGCTAAGTGAGATTGAGTAATATGATCAAGAGTGAAAAAAGTTGAAGATTGATAAATGAGACCTTCGAAAAGGTACTGATATATATAATAGCTTTTCACATGAAATAGGAATTAGGAATTAGGTGTGTGGATGTTCGCTTAGTTAAACTTTACGCTTTAAATAAACACTTGTTTGCAACTAATTTTAGCAGTCGATGTGGTTCGTCGGGTACAATCCTTAGTATTATAAATTAGTGTTCTTGTTTGACAGCTGATACCAGATCTTATGTTTGTACTCATAGCCTTACTTCATTTTTAGTACGGTGACAGATATGTGTTCCCCTTCATGTTCTAAATTGCAATCGACACACTTTGGGAGAGGTACGTCGGACTTTCTTAACGTGCATTGAGTGTATTGTGAGCACGGTTATCACTATTTCTGGTCTTTTAGGGTGAACTCTGGTGCCTTCAGCACATGCTATTTCGCGTCATGTCTGCTGTCACAAGAAAATTCTGCTCCCTGGGACCCCACCAATCGACCGGTGGAGAACGATACTTTATACAGGAATTTGTTGAAACGTGATATATCTCAATGAATCATATGAAAGTGAGACATTGATCTGTGGGGTCAGTACAATTCGTTCCGCCAATAGAAATGTCACCATACAAAGCATATGGTAAAAGCAGGGGAGAAATATATGGTTCAAAGGGAGTATAACATTTGAGCTATATTATCAATTTATAAAAGCGTATGTACACCTGAATAGATTTACAAATAAAGTCTTCTCACTATCGGGTCCAAATTTTATTTTTCATCAGTAAAGGATCGAACAAGACTAAAATAGCATCAACGTTTTTCGTTTAAGGTAGTCAGCGTTGATTTATTCTACAAACTTAGCATAACTTAACATTCAATATAAAATGACTGCTGAGATTGATTACTTGAAGAGGGCATGGGACTACTCAGAAGATGATGAGATCGCTTTAAAACAAATTTACGCTTATTTATTTTCATATTTTGGGTTTACCGACCACAAAGACAAAGACATCGTCAAGGCAAGTAATTTTGTTGGTTCTGACCATTCTTCGAAACCATTTTTGAGCTCAGAGAAAGCCACTGGGTCAAGTATTAGTTTTTCTAGCGATGAAGAGACGAAGGTCAACTTATCTGCCTCTGATGATATTAAATCTCGCTTCAAAACACTAGGAGGTTACGAGGGAGTGTTAGAGCAAGCCCATAAAGGGAAATCTAAAAAGCATCACAAACATTTCCATACACATAATCACCATCACAAAGCTTTGCAAAAGCACGATCCCAGCGACCTTTTCATATCTTTCATTTTGTTTCCTAGAAATGAAAATTTTGATATCATTATAAAGCGATTTTTTGTTGCAAGAAAAAAGAAAGTGGATGATGTTTTGGAAATGATGGCGAAAAATTTGGATTGGAGAATTAATTCCCATCAAGTAGATCGATGGGTAAATGGTGGAGATGCTGAAGTATTCTTTAAAGGTAACAGTCCTCAATTCATTGATGCTTTCAAGATCAACCAAGCGTTCCTTCGTGGAAGAGACAAAATTGGTCGTCCTATTGTTGTTATTCATGTCAAGGATCACCTAGGTAAAAATTGCCCCGAAAGAGAGTTTGAGAAATTTATCTGTATTCTTATCGAATGGACAAGATTCAATTTATCTTCTTTACAGGAAGGCGTTGACAAAGCTTGTCTTCTTTTTGATATGACCGGTTTTAGTTTGAAAAATGCTGACTTCGCTGCCATCAAATTCTTAGCTACTGCATTTGAAGCCAATTATCCTGAATGTTTGGGTGCAATCTGGATTCACAGTGCTCCTTGGGTTTTTAATGCTGTCTGGAAAGTTATCAGGGGTTGGTTAGATCCAGTTGTTGCACTGAAGATCCACTTTACCAAGACGGCAGAAGATTTGGAGGCCTTCGTATCTAGGGAGTACATTCCTAAAAGTCTTGGTGGTGATGACGAGTTTAACATGAAGTACAAGAACCCTACTCATGAAGATAACGAAAAACCAAAAGACGAAAGATACAAAGAATTAATTGAAGAAAGAGATGACTTAATCATAAGTTTCTTCGAAACCACGAACAGGTGGTTGCAAGCCAAATCAGTAGCAGAATCTGACAAATATTTGCAGAACCGGCTCATCTTAAGCGTCAAGTTGGCGCAAAACTATATCGAGCTCGATCCTTACATTAGGAAGAGAAGCATCTTTGAACGTATTGGCGAAATGAAGGAAATTGGGTATTAATTAGGTAATATGCGACTATACGTATATAGATTTCTCAATATGTTCTTAATATTTATAAGATCGTGGTTATTTACAATTGACCAAATTTTTACAGAGGCTAGTCAATAGACATTCCACCATTTGGATTGCGAGTTGAATTGTCCTCAGGTGTATGTATCTCTTGATTCGTCATAGAACTCTACGTACTTTCCCAGTTCTATGATACAATATTAGCAACAATGAAAATAAAAATTTTTTTGAAAAGTTCACTTGAAGATTGACGGAGTGAACATTGGAACAAAAAAGATATGAGAAATGAAGAACGGATGTAGTCCAATAATGATTTCAAAAATTTTTGATCAGAACCATCTATACTTCACAACTCCGATATAATATCTCTAACGCTTTTTAAGCCATTGCACTCTTGCATATAAGAAATGTTTGGTTGATTATATACAGGCATAAAGGGTTTCTAATAGCATTTCAATATTTAAGGGTTTCAACACGTTAGTTTTTCGTCACCTGCAACTAACAAAAGATCCCCCCTCATTTTCTCCTTAGACCATGTCCTTCCCCTGCATGTTTGAGCTGGAATATGTGGTCTGAAGTAGGAATACAAATACACTATCATGTGATATTTAGCAAGCTGCACTTCAAGTTACTAAAATGCGATATTTGTAACTGTATCAGGATATTTTCTACTCCACAAAATGCCAAATAGCTAAAGAAAGGTAAAAGCACTATTAGTTAGCCCTTTATGGTATTTTATGGTCATTGGTCCTTGGTCCTTAATTAAACCAGACAAGGATACATAGAATAGTTAATAGAACACACATGGTGTCTTTAGACCTTAGCATCGAAAGTGTGGACAGTTTATAACTACCCCAGTATAATAATGAGCCTGATCAAAGATTCATGAAATATGTTTCTCAGTCAACCTTACACATTTCTTACATCTTTCTTGTTTCTGAGCCTTGTATGTGTTTCTCTAGTGCCATTCGCGGCTGCAATTTTTGAGTTGAAATAGCGATTAAGCTTTTATCGAGGGGTTCCAACAATACCTTTAGATTCGATTTGTTCATTTTTTTAGGATATTTGGTTTCTCCTGGATTATTTCAATTCTCAAAATGGCAATAAAGTATGTGGTCACTCGATATAATGTCTAGCTTGCAAATTCATGCGTCAATACTTAAACATGAATGCAAGCCAATAATTCGAGTGTCACCTGAACTACAGGAAGAATGTTGGTAACTAAATTAATAGTCTTCTCCATCTTTTTCAGGTTTCTCTCAGGAGCTTCTCTCGAGACTATATACAAAAGAGAAATAAAGAAGCCTTCCTTAGACCCTTTTTATGTTCCACCTAAAGGTTACGAGAAATACAAAAATGGGCATATACTAAAGCACAGGGTCGTTGAAGATTTCGGATTTTTCAAGATTCCAGTTAAAGCCAAAGAAGCACACCAGTATCTTGTCCGTTCTGAAGATAGTATGGGAAATCCTAATGCTATTGTTACAAGTCTATTCGTCCCTTATGATGCAGATCCAAGCATGCTTGTTTCTTACCATATTGCTCAGGATTCATCGGACGCAGATTGTGCAATATCATACGGTTTACAATTGAACACAACTTGGGAAACTTGGGTGATGCCGCAGCTTGAGGAAGCTGTATTTCAGACTTTTTTATATGAAGGTTACTATGTGGTAGTT
Organism: Priceomyces carsonii; assembly: GCF_900007245.1. NCBI lineage: Eukaryota > Fungi > Ascomycota > Pichiomycetes > Serinales > Debaryomycetaceae > Priceomyces > Priceomyces carsonii. Next base: position 128,788 of record NW_026946677.1, on the reverse strand, counting down.
CCTGACCATGAGGGGCCCAAGGCAAGCTTTGGAGTAGGTAGGCAATCTGGACACGCCGCGCTTGATTCGATAAGGGCCGTCTTGAGCACAGGAAATACAACAAAGATTGACAGTAAAGCTAGAGTTGCCATGTGGGGATATTCTGGAGGATCTCACCCTGGAACCTGGGGTACCTACTTACATTCAACTTATGCTCCTGAAATTAATTTGGTTGGTGCGGCAATGGGTGGAGTTATAGTGAATTTATATGATATTCTTAAAGTGAATATAGATACTCCGACAGCAGGTTTAGTTATGGCAGGGCTTAGTGGACTAGCAAATGAATACAGTGCTGTAAAAAAATTATTAAAAGAAAACTTTAAAAGTAATAAACTAGGTGATGAATTTTTCGAGGTTAACAAAAAATGTTTGATTCCATACATATTCAAATATGCTTTTAAGAATATTGACGACTATATCAAACTGGCTTGGGAAGTTATAAATTCGCCTGCAGCGAAACCATATGCGGATGCGCAGAATATTCTTCTTCAGAATGGAACTACAAAAGTACCCATTTACCTATATAATGCAGTAGGAGACCAAATAATTCCCGTTAATGATACCAACAAATTTTATGAGCGTCTTTGTTCTGGAGGAGCTACCGTTGAGTATCGAGAAAGTCTTTTTGGTGGGCATATCACTGAGTGGGCACTTGGGTCTGGAAGTGCACTAGAATGGGTAAAGGATAGACTTAAAGGTGTCCATATGACTCAAGGTTGCAAGAAATATCAGGTCGAGAGCAACGCTTTGACTGAAACTGGTATATCTGGATTGAGTGAGATATTTGGTAATATCTTATCATCTGCACTAGGTGAGGAGACCGGTCCAAAGTAAAAACCTTTTTAGATTTAGATGATTATTTTATAAGCTTTTATCAGAATTCAAAGAATACCGTCAATTTTCAACAGGCTGCAAAAACTAAGTCCGCTAATCAAAATTTTTTTGTAAAAATGCAAAAAAATCATAATTAGTTACATCGAGCAGCGGGACATTTAAAGACTCAAGTAATAACTCTAAATAATGATATGTGATTCATACATCAAAGCGCATCAAAAGCCAATAAGTGCTAAGCTAAAGAAGGAATATCAATTATATCTTCTTATAGGCAACAAATGCCAACGCGATTTTGACAAACGCCAGTAAGATTCTCGTCATTGAAAGGGATATTTTTAATTCATTTGATTTATAATCAACAGATAATAGAAACAAAAGTAACTTTCGCAGTATTAAGCTGACTTAACATAAGAGAGATGGTTAGGCTCGTTGCGATGTCAAATTAATGAAAATGATTGATTTTACACTACTTTAAGTGATGATGGGATCATGAACCTGTATATCAATAGGCAGTGTGATGTCAGTATGACTAAAATTACTAATCTACAATAAAAGCACCTTTCGTTACTTTAACTTAGTGACAAACCCTGAGGCAAGATAGATGAAAACACCCCAAGGTAAATAGGCAACACCGAAGATAAAATTCGAAGAATTTTCTCAAGAGCTTTGGGGTATCTGCTTGCAGTTGAAGTCGCATTGGATGCTTCGAGACGCCTTATTGTAAACCAGCAGTCTGCACCCTATATGCATCAAATGTGGTTTTAGTTGTGTTTCGGACAAAGAATATCTAGCTGGCTGGCTAAACCTTGCATCTTAATAGTTTATTTGTCACTATAAAGAGTGGCAAAAAAAAAGGATAGTCCCTACGACCTAGTCATTATATCGAAAGGTAATAACGAATAGGTACCGGCTTCTATTTACAGAATTGCGTTATATATGCACGGCGGTATCCCGTCCTCCTAATATTCTAAGGAAGAATTCGGAAAAATTTTGAGCGAAGCGTTTTCGATAGGCGCAGGTGCAGGGATGATGACGTTTATCGGCAAAGGAGTGGCTTACCTGTCTCCGAAGCGAGAGAATATTCCCTAATCCTGCATTTTGTAGCAAACAAGTCTTTGGTTGCTCCTAATTATGCATTATGTCTCAGACAGAGAGGATGTTGTGTGCCCACTATCATCCATAGGTAGCTCTGGTTTTCCGCCAGTTGTATTAAATATGTTTTGGTCCGATAAATTTAGAGAGGTGAAACTAATATATTAGAAATGTCGGATAGTGAAGCCAAAGACACATCTTTGGAGCATAAAGAGGCAGTGGGAAGCTCTCTGAGCTCTTCAAAAACACTTAATAATGGAACTGATACTCCTGTAGAGCGTCCAAAGGTGAGGGTAGAACCAAACACAGAATCGAGGGCTGCAGTTCCTCGTTTAAATAGTCAAATGAGAATGGATAGTAAAGTGACCATTCGCAGAAAGAAATCTAGGTTACCTGGTAAACTACTTGATGACGGAAGACGTGTGCTTAAGGAGAAAGAGTGTTACGACAAACTTGGGTTTTCTTTTCCATGGTGGAAAAAATGGATGATTTTAACCGTTGTATTCTGGGTTCAAATGTCGATGAACTTCAATACAAGTGTTTATCCGTATGCTATCCCGTTGATTGCAGAAGAGTTTAGTGTTAGCCAACAAGCTGCTCGTGTATCACAGATGGTTTTCCTTGTGGCATATGCCTTTGGATGTGAACTTTGGGCTCCTTGGAGTGAAGAATATGGTAGATGGCCCATAATGCAAATGAGTTTGTTTCTTGTTAACATCTGGCAAATTTTAGGTGGATTAGCGCCTAACTTTGGCTCAGTTATTGTTGCACGTTTCTTGGGTGGTCTTTCTTCAGCAGGAGGCTCAGTAACATTAGGAATGACTGCTGATATGTGGGAGGCCAATGATCAAGGGTTTGCGATTGCATATGTTGTTTTATCATCTGTTGGAGGAACTAGTATTGGACCAATTTTTGGTGGTTTGATGGAAACTTATCTTAGTTGGCACTGGAGTTTTTGGATTCAGTTGATCTTTGGTGGTGTTGTTCAGATAGCTCACTTTTTCTTGGTTTCGGAAACAAGGGCGACGATATTAGTGGATCGTGAAGCAAAACGTCGTCGTAAATCTGGAGAAGATGACAATATTTGGGGACCTGAGGAAGTAAAGGAAAATCGTTTATCACCAAAAGAAATCTTGCGTATATGGCGTCGTCCTTTTGAAATGTTTTTAAAGGAACCGATTGTTCTTTGCTTATCTCTTCTCTCTGGGTTTTCGGATGCCTTGATTTTCATTTGCATGGACTCGTTCACTTTAGTTTTCGCTCAATGGAACTTCTCGACTATTGCTACAGGTTTAACATTCGTTGCAGTGGTAGTTGGTTACTTGATTGCCTATTGTGTACACATGCCAGATATATATCGACAAAGGCATATTATAAAAACTGAGGGTGACGATGCAAGGCTAGCAGAGAGAAGATTATTACTTCTTTTATACATTGCACCATTGGAAACGATAGGTTTGTTTGGATTTGCTTGGACTTCTATGGGACCACATTATAATCCCTGGATTGCACCGTTGATTTTCGCCTGTTGCATTGCTATCGCTAATTATAGTATCTACATGTCGACTATTGATTATATGGTTGCGGCTTATGGTCCATATTCCGCGTCTGCAACGGGAGGAAATGGGTTTGCCCGTGATTTACTTTCAGGTGTCTCTGCGATGTATTCTACGCCAATGTATACCAACATTGGTCACAAGCGTCATCTCCAGTGGGCCAGTACAATCCTTGGCTGTATCGCTATAATTGTTGCATTGCCTATTTATGTATTTTACTGGAAGGGACCATACATTAGAGATAAAAGTAAGTTCGCTCAGACTTTAGCTGCTGATCGTAAGTTGACAGATATTGGAAGTGACAGTGAAGAAGAAGTTGAAGTGACTGAGGAAGAGGCAGAAAAAGAAGCTGCTGCCCGCAGGGAACAAGAAATGGCAAATAAAGTTTAGAATTAGAAAAAATTAAACCTTAGACTAGAGCATATATATCAAGCATTTAGAATCATATACATTGATAAAGTCAAATTTTGGACTGATGATATGACATAATGAGATACTTCTTTCTTAACTTTCTTTTGGATACTCTAAAAGAATTACCATCAAATAGATTCTCACAGAGGTTCGAGTTTTTGACGGATAACAGAGTGCCGGACAGTGTGCACATTGTTCTGATAAGAAATTATCTTGAACGCCAGGGTTTATAGATAGACCAAAGGCAGCGCAGACTAAGAGGTCATGTGTACCAATATGAGAGCTACCTTTGACAAGTATAAGGTTAGCTAATGTATATATAAGAAAATCAAATTGAAGCTATTCTTTCCTATAATTACTAAAAAAGCTTTCGCATGACGGGGTCTCCTCTCCTTTTCTTTTTCTTAGCCACTAATCCCGGTTGAAACGGATTCTTTTCGCAAGATATAGTAGAATTAAACGTGGAAGGCCTATCAAGGAGTTCTCGAATTTTCATTCTCCAAAAGAGAACTACCGCAAAACTGCCCGGAAGTGTTATTTAATTGAAAATTATAGCGAAGAATGTGAAATAAAAATTAAGGTATTCAACTATGAGAGGAATAGTATTTCATGGAAAAGGAGATATAAGGTACGAGGAGTCGTATCCTGAACCACAAATTCAAAATGCAGATGAAGTCAAATTAAAGGTATCATATTGCGGGATATGTGGCAGTGATTTACATGAATATTTAGATGGCCCAATTTTCTTTAAGGATGCAAGAAATGAGGTATCGAACAAGCCCAACGTTCAATGTATGGGACACGAGATGTCTGGTGAAATTGTTGAGATTGGTTCTAACGTAAAGAGTTTGAAGGTGGGTGATAAGGTTGTAGTTGATGCTACGGGTACCTGTCTCGATAGAGTCAGGTTTCCAGGCACCCCAAACTTCAAAAACAAGCCGTGCGGATCTTGTGCCGATGGAATTTACAATGCTTGTGATCATATTGGATTCACCGGATTAGGCTTTGCAGATGGTGGTTTTGCAGACTACTGCGTTGTTGGTGAGAGTCATGCCATTAGATACCCAGATACAATTCCGGATGATGTTGCAGCTCTAACAGAACCATTGGCAGTCGCATGGCATGCTGTGAGAACATCTCATATTGATTCAAAGGGATCCGCATTGGTATTGGGTGCAGGGCCTATTGGTTTGGGTACTATCTTTGCCTTGAAGGGTCACCAAGTTCAAAAGATAGTTGTTGTTGAACCATCCTTGGCTAGAAGAAACTTGGCCCGTAAGTTTGGCGTTGAGGTATTTGATCCATCAGGATTCAATTCTGTCGAAGAGACTGTTACTCAATTAAGGAAGTTGTCGAATAACGGTTATGGGTTTTCTCACAGTTACGATTGTTCAGGAATACCTGCTACATTTAATATGTCTGTACAAGCTTTGAAAGCAAATGGTGTCTCGACTAATTTGGCAATTTGGCCACACAAAGCTATAAATTTCTTCCCGATGGATCTCACTCTTCATGAGAAATACCTCACAGGCTCCATGTGCTATGTCAGAAAAGATTTTGAAGAAGTCATACAGGCATATGAACAGGGACTATTAAATCCCCATGAAGTATCAGAATTGATCACTTCGGTTATACCTTTAAAGGATGGAATTGAGAAAGGCTTTAAGGAACTAGTCTTTCATAAAGATAAGCACATCAAGATTTTATTTGCCGTTAATGGGAAAGTGTAGCGCTTCAGAAATACAATTGAACGTTTACTTTATAATAGGCCGAACTTATAAGTTTATCTTTGTAATCAAATAATATATGAGTAATTATGACCCTATTCAATCAAATGCTTTCGAAACTTCGAAACTTAAAACGCTTGTTTAAGCATTTCTACAAGTGATACATCTACACTCTTTCTTTCATCACCGAAACCACGGTCTGTTTCCGAATACGTAACCATATCCAACCTGATGCCTGTATTTCATATTAGCAAGTAGGGAGCGACATGGCAAAACAAATTTCAATTTCAATTTTAATTTTTGAAATAGGTAACGCATTCCCAATTTGCGGCACTTTAGCATCAAGCTTCTATCTAGTACTGTCTGAGGGTAATATATCTTACTAAGCCATTTGAAAAGACTTTAACAAAACACATACTTTACAGCTCTTTTATGTAGCTGTAAAGTCAAAATAAAGATGTGTATAGTTATTTTTTGACCTACAAAATACACACACTTACTCTTCCAGGAGGTAAGATAAAGACCTAATTATTCACAAGAAGACTTCCACTCTACGTTGCATATGTTTTATAGCTCACTGAACCCAGGTGATGGAGATGTAATCAAAAGGTTCCGAGCGCGAACAATTTTATATCAAGGGCCTCGTAAAATTATATATGCAGGATGACATTATGACTATTAATACACTTCAATAGATGAGACCGCCCACACAGCTTTTTTGAGATTTTTGTTAAACAACAAGTTCTTACTAGTGAAAGTATGATTCTTTCGTTAAAATACTTAACCTTGGGGTTATATTTGTCCCTTTGTAGGGCTATTATAATAGACAGTCAAAAAAGCGGAAATTTTCTGGTGCTGTTTCAAATTTTTTATGATGACGAGGGTGAGTATTTCATGGCCGGTGAGGATATGTCTTTTAGCGTTAAGGATTGCCAAAATGACGATGTGTGTCCAAAAATATCACCTGTTGGTAACGTTGGTGACTTTTTCCTGAAAGTTAATTCTTATGACTTCTTTAAGTCTGCATTGGAAATGAACAAAAATTCCTTCAGTGAAAACTTGAATCAAACTGGTGGCTTCTTTCATTCATGGCAATTTGATGACAAGGGAAATCGATTACATTCATTTCATTTCGATCATAAATATAAATTAATTATTGTTGTGCCTTGTTATCTATTCAGTATCATACTTTGCACGTTCCTTTACTATGCCAAACGAGAAACATTAGTGAAAATGAACTTTAAGATGAATAACATATCTAAGCTACTTTTGAAGTATGCCACATTAAAGATAATCGTCTCACTGCTATATCTAATGCTGCTAGTATTATTTGACGATCATGGAATCAATATTTTTGGTAGCAAAAGTTTATTGTTAGTATTCTGCTTTTTAAACTATGTTTTGCTTTTGCTTGGATATGCTTTGGTTATCTTATTTGTTGCTGGATACTACACAATTTTCTTCACATTTACGAACTGTAAAAAAGTATTAATCAATGTCACTGTATTAGTACTTCTTCAAGGAATATTTTTACTTCCAATGCTAATTAATCAGTGTAATATGATAATGCACACCAACATTCCTTACTTTGGCGAGAACATGATATTTAGGGTCCTTTATATCATATGGAGGATCGTAATGGCCATCAACATTTTGTGTCTAGCTTATTACACGTATATAGGAAAATCCAATAAGGACCGAAAATTCCTTATTTCATGTTGCATAATCGGAGGCGGTTATCTATTGAATCCTTTTATTATTGTTCCTGAAGGTGGAGGTCAATTATTATATTTTTTGAAAAAGAGCTTTATTTTATCAGAGCTGCTTTTCGATAATGATTGGACGGATGGTATCCATATCCCCGAAGTTATTGAACTCTTAATTATTGCGTCACTTATGTACATTTGGAGAGATAAGTATGTCGAAGATGATGAACTCGAATACAAGGAATCGAGTTTGTATGAAACTTAAGACTTCACTTTGGTTCCAATTTTTTCTCTCAAATTGAACCCTCTTGGGAGAGATAGGTGAATTGAAATAACCTTGATGCTACTTATTTTAGGTGATTCTTGACAGGCTCTTAATGGAGGCAGTATCAGTTCAACTAACGTCTCAGAAGACTATACTGATACCCTTGTTCCCCAGTGGTCAGATTTTTTTTTTTTTTTTTTTTTATTTATTTTTCCTTTGAGTAAGTCATCATACAGATATATGGGCTATTCAACTTTCTTTACGGTAAGTTTTCTATTTTTTCCAACCTTCTATTCTAGTATCAGGATCATTCGTATTATTTTCTATTCCTTTCAGCTAGTGTGACAACTTTACTTGATGAGGTTATTAATTAAAGAGGCTCACGAAAGCTAGTAGATCCTAAGCAGTACATTTAGGGTTGATCATTTCATCTTTTTTCTCAAGGATTCCTTCCATATTTTTTTTTAAGGAAGCATCTCCGGTTATAGGATCTGTCAAGGATGGTGTTAGGGTCTTGTTCTAACAAAATCTCAATAGAATAGATATAAAAAAATATAATTTCAAATAAAATTGACAGATATTCGCAAGTTATCAAATGAGCAATGATACGCCTTTTACTGATGATGTAATGCGATATTGCAAAATTTTACAATTCCTTTTTCAATGTAATGAAGATTACTAATTACAATGCTCCCAATTCTTAAATATTCAAGAGTCAAGGGAATTATCATATTATTTTTCTGCACTAAGTTAAGTTCATATTAAAATTAATTTGTATAGTGTTTTGGAGTCGCGGGCCTCTTTTCTTACAAGGAACAAAACCTTGACGTGACTGTGTTTATGATTGATTAATTAATTCTTAAAGGATATTCCATCCTTTTAGAAGATAATCAAAGCGATGAAAAGTGAACTTGGTGTAGTTCTAATAATAGGTACGTAAACCTTAATAATTTCTTCAAAATCTATTTTACTAAGAATGTATATACATAGAGCTATCATATGCGTGTTATTCGAGCAACACGAGAAGCGTCTGAGCATCTTACTTAAAATCACAAAGAAACAATAAAAGATGTTCTTTTCCAGCGCACATATTAGAGAACCTCTATGCGTTAAGGGCTATGCAGGCCGTACAGCGCACAAAAAAATGCTGCATAATTTGATATCAGCCCCCGTGCCAAAGATGGAAAGCGCAGATGATCATCACCAGATACCAAATATTTACTTCCATTAGAGCAAAGAATTCACAAATTTCAAGAATACTGAATAAGAAAAGAAAACAAATTGGTATTTAACATTGAGCACATCACTTTTATGAATCTATATTTCCAAACTTAACTGGAGTTGGTTCAAATCCAGCTGGCAAAAATGACAGACTTATGGTGATGAACTAGAAGGAGGTAATACGGGGCCCCACCCACATCAAAGAAATGTAAGCCATACTTGTTTAATAGAAAACTGATACCTATTTCAAATTAAGATATGATAGTGTAAAATACAAACACAATATGAAACTTTTATATCATATTTTTTCTTTTTCCAAATACGGTTTCATATTCTTTTCTTATCATAGTTTTCTAAATTATACACAAGTTAAGTAGATTCTAAATAGGACCCTATGGCACGCACTGTATTCAAACTCCTATCTTGATCTCTGAAAGAGAGATAAATTAAATTACGAGATTAAAAAATCTTTAAACTCTAAGGTTTACTCAATAGCTCGTTTTCCTAGTATTCCACGGAAGATTTTTGCCAATGAATGTCGCCCATCCCAAAGTGGGAAAAGTCCAATAATAATGAGTGCCATGTACACCCAAACCAAACCCATAACGGTCCAACCTCGGAAATATTCAATTGACCAGATCCAGTCACGGTAAAGTGGCAACGGCCAAACGACCCAGGTGATAATGAGCACAAAGATCGAAGCTCCAAGGACAATTTTTCTGTATAAGTCGATAAGACGTACTTCTTCTTGAGTATACGTGATACCCCTTCCCTCATACAGCAAGTTATCAATTTCTCTAGATTCATCAACAGCTTCTCCTTTCTCTTCGTCGAAAACTTTTTCTTTTGAAGCAGCTTCGACAATTTCCGAAGAAATCTCCAGACTCTTTTCATCGACAATCAATTGAGACTCTGCATTTAATTTTCCCCAGTCAAACTTAGAGGGCTTTAACAAACTGATTACCACACTAAGAATTCCAGGAAGAAGGAGAGTGGTTAGACCTCCATACATACAAGGCAATTGTTGTCCCGTAGTGAGAATTGTCACAGACCCGTAGAGCTTCCAGGCAGTAACCAACCAAATGGCCAATCCACTCAACATTCCGACTATAGGTGATATTATAAACGCCAATTTAGTTTGACCATCCCAGGTAATTAATAAAATCATTGGAATAACACCAGGACAAATTAACATCGAATAAAAGTAACCCAACCATGTCATATCGACTCCAACATAATGGAGCATTACGCTGAAACCAGCGCTAAATAAACCAAAGAAGACAACACCTGCATGAGATACATTGATAAGCTGTTTATCTGTAGCATGAGGTTTGAAATATTTTCTATAAATGTCAAAAGAAATAATAGAACTAACAGAAATCATTTGAGCACTTACTGTAGATGTCACAGCAAGATAAATGATCAAAAGAAGTGCCCCGAGTCCACCATTTCCCATTAGAGCCTTGGTTGTATATACAAGTCCTAGACCAGAATTAATCTCGTAAGAACTCATTTTGTCTGGGTAAGTTGGAAAGATTGGATTATCTTCTATAATGACATTCCCCAACCCAACTATCGTTCCTAAGGGCCAAACATTAGCAAATATGGTAAAGGCAGCAAGAAGATATCCTGGAACAGAGGCTCGTACGTCGGCACTGAAAGACTTCTGCCAAAAGGAAGAATCCATAACTGTTAATCCAAAATCACCTACGGCATGAATAATTCCAAAATAGATTGCGCCTTGAGACTTTCCAGTTAAATAAGATCCTTGATAATTTCCTGCAATATAAGTGGCTGTTCCAGCAAGTTCTTTTTCACGAATCAGATTATAAATACCGTCAATTCCTCCTAAATGCTCACTAACGAGAGCTTTTGTACATATATAGCATAAAACGATAAGAACAACGAGAGAATGAATGTAATCCGTAAGAAACGTGCTTTTCAACCCCCCAACTGCTGTGTAAAGCAATACTCCAAATGGTATCAACATTGTTGCAGCCACAATATGTAGATCGCTACAGATTGCAGAAATGGCTCCAGCAGCCCCCAAAATCATCGACGAGGAACTAAGAAGGTTATTAACTAGACAAAGAAACATGTAAAGAACATGCCCTGATCGGCCATAACGTAATTCCACAATTTCGAGACATGTATGTCCCGTGGGTATCTTCTTTTTCGCCTCAATTCCTAGAAGGCCCATGACACAGATCTGCACCGCTAAACCAGCTCCGTACCAATACGATGCTTGGACCCCGTAGAGGTATACCATTGTAGAGCACCAAAGAAGCTCGGTTGCCCAAGTCCAGGAAGAGTATACCGCTGAAGCAGTGAGTCCAACCCCCACAGTTCGGTTTGCAACCATGAACATTTCAGTAGATTGAGAATTTTCATGAAGATATTTGCCCATTAGGCGAGTGGCTATGACGATTCCAATAGCGAAAAAGCCACCAACTCCGACAAGAACACCATAGCCAGCTCCTTGGTTTAGTAATTGAACTACCATATTGTATTGAAGATTCAATGACTCGACTATGCAATAAGTAACAAGCAAGTTCAAAAGTATAAATATATTTAGCCTAAAAATACATTACATCAAATTCATATGCTCTTTCTTGTTCCTTTACTTATAGATCTAATTTCTCTTCGCTTCAAAGAGGAAATCAAACAATAGCTATCATAATAACTTTAACCACACTTTGAGCCACATTTTGAACCACATTTGATTTTCGCTAATTTAATAATTAACTTCTAATTAGTCTAATACCAAATGTTCTATGGGCAGCACATTGTTCTCGAGTAAAAAATAATCTAGCTGAAGACGCACATGTTGTAAGATCTTTAAGCGAACTGTGGCGAAAAAATTGCGAAACAAAAGAAAACCGATGAGCCTTGCTCAAAATAGGTACTTGGGATCACATGAATCGTGTACTTCCTTTGAGAGTGACAACTTTTGATGAAATTCATTGCTTAAGGTTGGTCAATTTAGCGAAACAAATATAATATATATTTAGAAACCTTCGCTTATCCTCTTCAAAGCTAAGTGCAATAAACCCGATAAAACCTATATATTACTAGCAATTGAGGAGGCTCTTTATTGGTGCTGTTCGATAAAGATCCTGGGGCGGTGGATTCCATCTATGTTTGGGGTGTCACGCAGACTTTCTTTTTTATTCTAGTTTTTTCTATTTGAATCGGAGAATTCAACGGGTGCTGTACCTGTCAAAAAACTCGGCGTTAGGGTCTTGTTCTGCAGGAGATGTAAAAAGAAACAAAAATAATACTTTTTAAGTAAAATTGATTTGTATCGTTACACGTAAGGCTACATGAGCATAATATACGACAACCATTGGGATATAATCTCCTAAATTTTCGAAGACTAACTGTTTGTCTCGGCAACTCTCCTCGAGTCAAATTCATTTAATAATGATGATATGAGACATTGGAACAAAATGCAGTTTTATCTGATAATGCAATGAATAATACAAAGAGCCGTTGAAAATGCCTCAGCGAACTCTTGGCAATTTTATTATTTGAAAGTATCTGAATTTTCAGATTTTCGTTATTGAAAAGCCACACATTTCCAAATTGGAATTAGCAAATTTGAGCTGCTGTTTTACGACTTGAAAATGTGGCTCTATTTCATGGTCTTTTATTCATTTGGAACTCCATTCAAGTAATTAGACGGAGCATTGAAAATATGACTATGATATGACGTGAGCCAATTATAGAATTAGTTTAAATTACTTCAATAGAAAAAATCCCCAACTTCATTAAATTTTTTAACTTACTACTTTAAGTCATTTCAGATAAAGAGTAAAATTGGTACATTAGATATGACTAAGGAACAAACTGGACGTAAGAAACTTATCATCAATGCATTTGATATGGGCTGTATTGGATTGCAAAATCCGGGATTGTGGACGCATCCGGATGATCATAAAGCTTCTGGTTATAAATCAATTGATTACTGGGTTAATTTAGCTAAGTTATTGGAGAAAGGTAAATTCAATGCAGTATTTTTGGCGGATGTTTTAGGAGGTTATGATGTCTACAATGGCCCTAAGAACATAGCACCGGCAGCAAGATCGGCTGCCCAATGGCCGGTAAATGAACCAAGTGCCGTTGTAGCTGCGATGGCTGCTGTGACAAAGCATCTTTCATTTGGAATCACATTCAGCACAATCAGTGAAGAGCCATTCCATTTGGCCAGAAGGCTTGCTACATTGGACCATTTGACGAATGGAAGAGTGGGGTGGAATGTTGTGTCTTCTTACTTGGACAGTGCAGCAAGAAATCTCTTGAATGATCAGCCTTTACCAGAACATGACGAAAGATATGTTAGAGCTGCCGAATATATCCAAGTCGTTTATGAATTATTCTTATCATCATGGAGAGATGATGCGGTCTTGAATGATAAAAAGAAGAGAATTTACGCCGATCCAGAAAGAATAAGGGAAATTAATTACGTTGGAAAGTATTTTAAAGTGCCTGGTCCTAACATAACTGAGCCAACGCCTCAAAGATTACCAGTTATTTTACAAGCAGGGACTTCTAAGGCAGGAAAGGAATTTGCTGCCAAAAATGCAGAAGCTATTTTTATCACCACTTTTACACCTGAAGCTTTAAAAATTCAAATCGATGATATAAAAAAGCTAGCAAAAGAGAAATTCAACAGAGAGGAAGGTTCTATTAAATTTCTTCAGCTAGTTACCGTAGTCATAGGAAGCACTTTTGAAGAAGCAGAATCGAAGTACAAGGACTATCGCAACCATGGCGACTTAGAGGGTGCCCAAGCGTTATTTAGTGGCTGGACAGGAATTGATATAGGTCAGTTTAAAGAAGATGATGAATTGAGAGATGTTGGCTCCAATGCAGTCAAAGGCTTTGTTAGTAACTGGACTAAAATTGCTCCAGGAGAACCAAAAGACTTGAAGAAGACCAGAAAATATGTTGCTGAACAGATAACGGTTGGAGGATTAGGGCCTGTCTTCTATGGAACTGCAAAGCAGGTAGCCGATGAAATTGAGAAATGGGTTGATATTTCAGGTGTTGATGGATTTAATTTCACATATGCCGTATCTCCTGGTAGTTTCGAAGAGATTGTTGAATACTTGATTCCTGAGTTACAAACCAGAGGATTAGTATGGGATGACTATCCTGAAAGCCGCGATGAGAATAATACTCAACTCTCATTCAGGGAGCAATTGTTTGGAATAACTAGAGACGATCCAAAGTTTTTACTTCCTTCACATCCAGCGCATAAGCTAAGATGGACACCTCGTCATTCAAAGGATGATTTTGAAAAATATATAGCTTCCTTGGAAAATGAATAATTGAATACGACATCTCAATAAATAGCTCGATATCTAGATGCTAAATAACTATAGTGTTTAAAACCTAAATCAAGTCAGAAGTTGAACTACAAATTTACCCCCAAAAGAACTAGTGGCTTCTAGTTCTTGTAGCGCCTGAGGAACAGACTCGAGTCCCCCACTAAAATGCTTGTATCTAACAGGCTTTATGATGTGCCTATTCAATAACTTAGAAGTTTCTTGAACAAGTTCAGCCCCAAAATCTATGTCCTCATGAAATCTTTTGATAACTAAGTCCTTTATATTTACATCGTGTACGTCTCTGGGCTTTGCAACAACTCCTACGAATTCTGGAATTGAGTCAATTGTATTCCTCTCATCCGTTAAAATACTTATTAGGTCGTACGAGGTTTCCTTCGAAACACAATCCACACCATACTTTATACCAGTTTTGTGCCCAATAGCATCTAAATGCTCAAAAATATCCTTTTTGATATCATCTAAAGATTGATTTCTATCCACAACTTTATCAACTTTAATTTCTTGAGACAAATAGCTTTTATTTTGAAGACTGGATATAACTATGACTTCAAGCCCCAAGTATTTTGCAAGCTGAGCGAGGTACATACCAACCACTGTAGAACCTCCCCAAATTATCAAAACGTTCTTATCCGACATTTTCTCAAGTTTAAGGCCAAAGCTTTTCTTAATTATAATCGATGAGGTGACAAGTCCAACCCCGATGGTAGCACCTTCTATATCAGTAATAAAATCTGGTAGCTGCCACACCAAACTTTTTTTCATGACAGAGTATTCTTGGAAAGTACTTGTTCTATTATCTCTATAGCTGGTGCTCGATATGAACACTCTTTTACCTAAAAGATCTACATTACCATCTCCCTGCATTACAACTACCCCACTGCTCTCTCTGCCATTGATCCAAGGGAAATGATATATTCCGAAACGATATTTTTTGGCTTTCCAATCTATAGGGTTTAAACCAAGGAATTTATTCTTAACTAAAACCTCATCCTCATTGAGCTCAGGGAAGGAATCAAACACATGATGCGCTAGAGGCTTTTCAAAGTCAGATACGACTACAGCTCTAAAACCTTGACTGAGATTCAATTTTTCGGTCATTTTTTCTTGATATACTTCTGTCTTCTGCTTCTTGTTTATGAAGCTTGTCTTTGAAGTGGTGACAATTTGCGCCGTCGGCGATTTAACTGACATTTTGTTTAAAGTGTTCTGTAAAAGTACAAACGAAATAAAAATTTTACGTAAAAGTATGCATTTATTCAAATGAAATTTTTGGAAAGCTGTGGAGTTTTTCCAAAGGGGCTGAAACTATATTGCAACGGTCTTAGGAAAAATCACGGACAAGATAGACGTTATATCGAATGCTGCCACAATATTGCAACTATTGATATTTTTTGACAAGTGCTCGTAACATCACATTATCTGTCAAAAACTGTGGCTGATATAGAAAATATAGGCTTTCTAAGTTCAATGTGGCGCCTTTAGTTCTTGAAATGATCGGATTAAGAATATAAACTAAAGGGAGAACCATAAACTTGTTTTTTTGAAGAATCCTCAGAGCTACAATGACAGTTGATTTCAATATTAAGTCTGTAGCTATTATAGGAGGTGGTCCTGGTGGATTGGCAGCTTTGAACGAATTTTTACACACTACCAAAGAAGGTGTGTCAACATTCAAAGAAAATAAGCAAGCTGCTGAAAGAGCATTCCCTGAAATAGTACTCTTTGAACAGAATTCAAAGCCAGGAGGTGTCTGGTCATCCTTCGATAAAAATTACAATGAGTTTGATTTTCCAACACAAAATATTCTAGATACCGAGAAATATAATAAACCTGGAATTGTCGCTCCAGATTTCAAAGAAGATATCCCAATTGGATTGAAGCTGGAGAACAATATTTCTAACTCTTTAGTTGAAAAGATCACAAAAGAGGAAAAGGCAAGGTATGTCAGCTGGATCTCAAAAAGTGGAGTGTATGACGATTTATTTACCAATATACCTGCGAAGTTCACTCGCTTTTCGTATCTTCCTGATGAGGAAAAGTACCATGATAAAAAAAGGATCATTTATCCTTTCTTGAATCGGAAAGAGCTTTCAAAAAGGATAGAAGATTTGATCGAAAGAGAAGACCTTGCTAAGTATATCAGAACCTTCACGACTGTGGTAAATTTAGAAAAACGGGATGGTAAATGGGAATTGACATTGAGAAAACTCGATATTCAGAAGAGCCAAGTAGAATGGTATAAAGAAACTTTTGATGCTGTGGTGATTGCAAATGGGCATTACAGTATTCCAAACATTCCTCATATTCGTGGTTTGGCGGAGTACAATGAAAAGAATCCAGGAGAATTACTTCATGTGAAATCTTACAGCAATGACAAGATTTTTGAGGGTAAGAAAGTATTATTTGTGGGAGGAAGTATCAGTAGTCTCAACATATTACAATATGCGGTCCCCAGAGCTAAGCAAGTATACATTTCGAAGCGTAGTCCTCACGTTGTGTTTCCTTGGATAGACAAGGCGTCAGAATCTGAGGGAATTATTCCAAAGCCAACAATACAAGAGTTTCTTCCTGACGAAAAAGCCGTTGTGTTCAGCGATGGATCTAAGGAATCTGGCTTTGATCTCATAGTTTTGGCTACCGGATATCACTACCATTTTCCATTCTTGGAAAATGACAAGTATTTGACAGTATCTAATCCTTCTAATTTGAGTCGAGTTTCTGGCCTTTATTTAGATGATTTTTCAATCGAAGATCCAACTCTAGCTGCAATAGGTATCACAATCACCCACTTAAATTTCCACTCAATAGAAGCAAGTGCAGCAGCTATAGCTGGAGTTTGGTCTAATGCCAAGAAGTTACCGTCGAAACATGAACAGTTACTTTGGGTTGATGAAAGATTAAAAAAAACAGGTGATAACTTATTCTTTCACATGTATGAGCCTAGAGGCTTAAAGCCCAACATAGTTGATAAGTTGATTGAATATGCCCCCAGAGATAGAGAGAACCCTCTCGAGCAGGACATAAAAAGTATAGAGGAGCTTGAAGAAAGTTTCGATATTTTAGAATCTCTTTTCTACAAGCTAAAAGAAGGAAAATTGACAGTAAAAGAAACAACTAGCATTTATTAGATTTACACTTTATAGACCTCCTGGGCTCGAGTCAAAAGACCAAGTAGAAAGAGGTTATTTATTTACATTTAGAACTTGTGAGATTTAAATATGAACTTTTTTGGCAATCCATGGATATATTTTAAATAAGAGCACTTCCTTATTTGATCATTAAAAGACGTTCTTTATTGAGAAGCTAAGACGTATTTATTTTTATTTTCTATGATTTTAAGCTAAAAAGTATATATTTTACAAATGCTTAGCAAAGTTGAGAGGCAAGATTTATTAAAACAGTATGATTTATTCATGGATAAGAGAACTTCGGCTCATACGGTTCTTCCAAATATTCAATGTCCTTCTTGGAAAGGTTCAAAGTACGCAATTTAACCAAATCATCGACTGCTTCTTCATTCATCACTCCGACAATAGGAATGACATCTTTCTCAATCAACCAGCCAACGGAAATTTCCATCATAGAAACATTGTATTTTTTCGAAAGTTCCTCGACTCTGTTAACTATCGTCTCATCTGATGGCCGTAAAGGAGTAATCCCAGTGGCTTGCAAAATTTTAGGATCTTTGAGCTGTGCTTGAGATTTCTCGGACGTTAATGGACGAGTAAGTAGCCCCCTTGCATTAGGGGACCAAGGAATTATTCCAACACCTGTTTCCTTACAATAGGCGTTCATTTCCCTTTCTTCTTCTCTAAATAAAAGGTTATATAAGTTTTGCATTGAAACAAATTTATGGTATCCCTTTTGATCGGCAACCTCTTGTAATCTAAAAAACTGATAGGCTTTCATAGAAGAGGCCCCTAAATACCTTGCCCAACCCTTTTCAACGACATCATTCAAAGCCCTCATTATTTCCTCGTATGTTACATCAGTATCGAGCCTGTGAATTTGATAGACGTCCACGTAAGTTCCAAGCCTTTGAACTGAAGCTTCCGCTGCATCAAGAATGTGTTTCCTTGATAAGCCTTTACTGTTCATAAAGTCAGGTGTATTAGACTTGGCAAGACTAAAACCTTCCTCTCTGCTCACAGGGAAGTAACACTTCGATAAAATCACAACTCTCTCTCTGGGAATATTATATTTCTTTAAAAACTTACCAACTATGATTTCACTAATACCATTTGAATACATATCAGCAGTATCGAAAGTCCTTAACCCATTGTCATAACATTTTTTCAAAATCTTGAAACATTGCTCTTCATCTTCAATACAATACGGAGCCCATGTTTTTACCCCGAACTGCATTGTACCTACAATTACGTCCGATACTTTGAGACCAGACTTACCTAATCTCTTAATAGAAGCACTCATGATTCAATAAGGAAAAATCTCTTAACAATTTATTGAAAGTGAGAATCCTCTTTAATGAATCCCACTTTAAATATAGTTTAGTTTCAGTCCGAATCGTTTCTTGCTCGCTAAAAGTTAGCCCGATCCTTCACTATTAGTCAGCAACCGGCGAGGTTAGATGGAGCAAAAAACCGAAAATTACCGAAAGAAGGTAACATTTGATTTGACCTCGGAGAAAATATTGAATCAGCCTGTAATCTTGAAGAAATCAATATTAATGCAAATAGAGCTTCAAGTTTCAAGCGAAAAATCGATGCCTCTTCCTGAAGCTCTTACGAAGAACCATGGTTTACGAAGAGTAGGATGACAACGTAGATGTTGTAGCTTTATTAAATCTGAGCATACATAGCTGAATTTGCATGTTCTTTTAAAAATCCAAGAAACACAAGTAGATTTCGAATCGAATGGACGATTTTCATTGCCATATATGGCAGAGCTATTCCAAATTTTCACAGGCTCGTTCAGAGATTGATATGAAGATAAAGTGAGCTTTGTTACATGGCTGCGAAAATGATCGCAGAACGGGAGAGGCGGAGGTGTGGGGTTTAATTGAGATCATATCTTTCAAAGGCTATTTTGATTGAGCATTTTTACGAGTGAAATAAGTGCTTTCTTCAAAACGATGTTAGAGGTGATCAATTCCTACCAAGGTAAGACTGTGTGGCTGGAAAATAGGACTCAATCTTGATTATGATCCCAGTGAAATTATTTTTGAATTTTCCATGTCACTATTTTGGAACTCCTCGTGAAATAGGTATTTCCGGATTTATTTTAAAAACCAATTATCAATTTGTCACCATCCAGCTCATAAATCTCTTGCACAAGTGAGTTATTTCCAACTTATTGCTTCCAGTTTTATTTTTTTTTTCATAATTTAAACACCTTTTGTCATTCTAAATATCATCCTTTTCAAGCCAATGCCCCTAATTTAGGCGTCCAAGAAGTTAAATCTCAGTTTCTGCGAATTCTTTCTACTATTAAGTCTTCGATAACGATGACGAGTTTCTTCTCGAAAATGTGTTGACGAAGTCAGGATTAGAAATTACTTCTGCTTTTGCAACTACGGGTAAGACTCTCACTTTCCACTTCGCTGCAGTTCTTAAACATCTAGTTGGAAGACAGGTTTTCTTTTCCACTGTATTTTTAGTTGGAATTATCAATAATTGTGTTTACGTTGTCAATAAATGACAAAGCTGGCCCCGTCTTTGTCTCAATGTCTTTAATTTTGTATGGTTTTCAAATTAACTGAACCAATATTTGTAAAGCTTTGGGTCTTTTAGAGTTGTATTAATGTAATATTATTCTATAGAATGTCGTCAAAAGCTAAAGAGACTTGATTAGGTGATCTTAATTTACCCTTCTTCAATTTAAAGAATAATTTTACCTACGAGCTACACTAAATATTATTCAGCAAGTGCTGCAATGTAAATGGGAATAGAAGTGGTAGATACAAACATTGTAGAAGTGCAACGGACCTTATTGGTCTTGTAATATTCTTAGTCGAAACATACCTTAATTCACAAATTCAAATGAATCATGTACTTAATCCATTACAAGATCCTAAACAAGGATAACTGTAAGCGTATGTTAGGAGGTTCATCATTTTTTTATATAGAAAGTTCGTAATCTGAATTTTCGTGAAGTTGTGTAAGGTTATTGTCATATTTAGTGTGTGGTTCCCTAAAATGATCACGATTCCCCTAATTTAAATTTCAAAAAGATTGATAAGAAAAATATTAGCATTTGAGTTTAATGTGAGATTGCAGAAGACCTCTATACTATTTGAGCTCATAAAATGTTTTCAGTATTAGATGCCGATTCATTAAGAACATTAGAAAGCAAAAGAACAAGAGATACTAGAACTGTGAAACCACTTAAGGTTAAAAAGTTCAAAGCGGAGCATATAATATATGGGAAGTCAAACCGATCTAGAAATGGTTGTCTTTGCTGTAGAAAGAGAAAGTAAGTATTTGTCTTGCAGAAATGAGACCATATTTACTGACTTAGATCAGAAAAAAATGTGATGAAGTTTCCCCAGTATGTGGATCTTGCCATCAAAGGAAAGTACAATGTATATGGAGGCACAATGAAAACTTCAATGAAAAAGGAAGCGAACTTGAATTAGAAATACTATCGGCCGTTGAGCCACAAAAATCTATATCTCCTGTGAATATAGTCGTAAGCAAATCAAAGGGGGAAGAAAGTGGAGATGTGGATCCATGGTATCAACCAACTTACATTGACTATTCAAATGGGTGCCAGGAGTTGACTACTTCTGATGTAAGGACCAACATAAATTCTTTAGAAGAAGTGGCGGGCCAGAATCCTGAACTAATATCAGAATGTATTGAAATAAATAGCCCAGCGGTTGAAGAAGAAAGAAAGCAAAATACCCATGAAAATTTAATATATTCAACTGAAGACCTCTCTGCCAATAAAGTATCCTATCCATTATCCGGTACTTTTGCAATTACTTTAGATGAACAAGGCTCGTCATATTTAAAAAGTTTTATAGATCGCGTTGCGAGAGTTGTATGTATCGGTCCAGAATCCTCCAATTACTTCTTAAGCACTTTTTTAAAGTTAGCTAGAGAGGAGAAACCAATACTGTATGCACTATGTTCTTGGGGAGGATTATTTATCGAGAAAGACAATCTTGTGAGCTCCCATATGGGAAAAGCTTTGGCAATGATAAACCACAGATATCAGCATGCATCTCACCTCAATAGTTTCGATTTATACATACTTTTGAACTTTTTCACTATTTGCATCGGGATGCAAGTATGTGCCGGTGACGTTGAACACTGGTATAAGTTTTTTACAAAATGCTCTAACGTGATCAATAATAATGGTGGGTTACGAAGTATCTGCGAGCTCTTTAATTATTCCAATGATATCAAGTGGTTGGTATCAAATTTACAATTTCACGATATCATGTCTTCGGTTGCTTTTTTAGAGGGGACTATCTTTCCATTAAAGGATTATGATTTCATATTTAATCAAAACAAAATATTGGAAGTGGGGAATTATGGCCTTGATCCTCTCCAAGGTTGTATACAACCCCTATATTTAATACTAGGTGAAATACAGATGGCTAGCATAAGACTTAAAGAGAAGAGGGAGCTCCTAGAGTATCATATGAATCGATCGCATGATGAGTATATAAACAGTGGTAGTTCTGATGTTAAGTCTTTGAATCCTTCTATAAACAATGAAAAAGACTTAAACTCGTTGAGGATAGATTATTATGAGGAAGTTCAGGAAGTTTATACATCTTTGAAAAATAGTATATTGAACTGCCATCTCAGTCCCTCACAAATTCTGCTCCTCTTCCATGACACTCAAGAGCTAGAATTGCATTTGTTGCTATTTGAACTTTATGGTTACACTTGTGAGTTATGTTTGAATATGCAAATAAAACAGCTCCCACCCAATTCCCATGAATTGCAAAGCTTATTACTAAACGCATTAATAAGGATAGATATTTTGAAGTCTACCAAAATGGTAGCTTCTTTAGCAATGCTGCTCTTAATTTGTGGCGTAACTTGCTATACAAAATCAGATAGATTACTTATGAAGGAACGGTTCGAGGATGTATTCAAAAGATATAAGATGGGTAATCTAAAGCGAATTTGGACTATAGTGCAGGATGTTTGGCGTGAGGACCTGGATGGAAGTAAATGCATAAATTGGGCATATATTTGTCATAAGAAAGGCTGGATTTTATCCTTATGCTAGCTTGACCTCTCTTTCATTATTGTATAATGTTTGAGGTAGGACATTATTTTTTAGGTCGCTGTTAATTCAATATAGAATAAGACTCTTCAAATTTCATACTTCTTCGATCAAATAACGAAATCGTTTTTTTTACCCTAACTGAAGTTCTTAAAAAACAGAACATTAGTGAAATCACATAACAAAGTAGAAGTATCGGATTGAAGTTTTAATTCGATATAATTGTTCGTGTCAAGTAAGATAATATAGCTACGATCAGAAGTAGAATTACCAGTATTTTTCATCAAAGCATCTCTCAAGAGACTAAATGTTGATCGTGTATTGGGTAATTTAATATCGATATTTAGAATAAGAAACCCACAAATATAGCTTAGATGACATTTCTTCATATCTCTATCTGGATACAAAGTTAACTTTCAAATGATCCCCTTGCAAACTCACCAAATGGAAGTTATACATTACTTAAGTATTCAGGGAAAACCAAATATTCTTTGCTGCCAAAAGAGAAATTAGATGCTCCTAAGTTTGAAACACACAGTCTATTTAAATCTTCATTCCTTTTCAATAGCCAGAAAATTAAGTCCAATTATTCAGCTTTTGAAACTGATTCTGATCAAGAAGCATTTACTTGGCATTATTATCATCAACTTTCTTTTGTGTTGAAACCGTTCAATTAATAGTAAGATTTTTATTGATATTCGACATCTTTCTCACTTTCTCTGATCAAATAAGCTTATTGTATTTCGAGATAAAGTATTTGTAGCTGCCGTTGTATCGACACCATAGTTGACACTATTACACAATGCATGGTCGCTATAAAAGTATATGAATAGTTATCAAAACTATTCTTCACTCTGATATATGACGTAAGCTTTCTTCATTCATTGGGCTATTGTTTTTATGATTTCTTTAACAGTATATAAACTAGGAATGATGGAATCATCTCGAAGTTTACAAGGTCCGTAAACTTTGTGAGCTTAACAGGTCGCATCTTGAAGTTGCATCAATTCGATAAAACTTAGAATAAACCACGAATTTTTTAGGACGATGCGTCAAGCTTTAAGATTAAGTCAGAACCTATCCCCATATCAATTTCCACGGTAATATTCAAACTAGCATAATTCCGGTCAACATTCCATTTTACACCAAATATTTGTTATATATGATTCAAAGCGGAATAAGATCTTTGGTATATACATGAACCTGGAAATCAGACGTTTACAATAACCGTTAACCTTATAGTTTGGATTGGGCAATTTTTGTGTCTTCATTTGAACAAATACACAATTGAGTAAGATAATGAACGAAACCTTTCTCAGTTAAACACACAAACTTGCAAAAGAAATTGACATAGTACGCAGTAGCAAATATCTGGTCCTTCCATTTACTCATTCTTTTAGTATGGAAACTTTCGATCCTACCCATATGAATGAGATTCAAAGGAGGCGGTTTTGATTCGAAATTTTGATTCAAGGATAATGTCCCTTTGTTATTTCGTTTCCTTTGGACATCTCGCAAAGTATTCAAAACTTATGATTCTTAGAATTCGGTTTTCAAGCTATTCCTGTAATTACTACTCTATTGCGTTGTTAGTCGAAGCTACAGGCTAAAAAAAAAAAAAAACTACTGAAAGCTGGTTATATCAAAATCTTCATCCACCGATGAAAGCAGTTCAATATTTGCTGAAATGTTTAAGTTATGCATTCCAGGGATATCATCCACATGTTTCGAGGGCATGAAAGTTTCAAATTCTTCCAAGTTCTGTATATCAAATTCAAAATTTTGAATAAGTAGTTGAAAAAAGCACGAATCTTCATAATCACGCCAATAACCAAACGTTTTCATGTTATAGTCCCTGAACCAAAGAACATAGTCCATCCATATGCTGTGTTTATTGGTTACTTTCATTTTCAAAAATAGGCACATGCAAGAAAAGACATATAGAAGCTTTAACGCAAAGTAATCTTTGTATACTCTCAAATAGTCATAAAAAGCATCATCTACTATAAAGAGCCATTGCGACATTAGACGTTTATGCCGGTTCACTGTGACCAGATAAAACACTCCTTCAAGTAAAGATATAGTCTGTTGATAGGTTTCTCTCGATCCTGCAACTAAATTTCCTTCGTACAGAAGGTCGATGAAGAAAGATCTTAGGTATATTATCAATGGATATTTTTTCTCAATACTTTTATAGCCAAGAGCTCCAGTGTCCTCGGAAATAGCTGAATAGCGAGCCGTGAAAAGAAGTGGAAATGCTTTAACC
Source organism: Priceomyces carsonii (assembly GCF_900007245.1). NCBI lineage: Eukaryota > Fungi > Ascomycota > Pichiomycetes > Serinales > Debaryomycetaceae > Priceomyces > Priceomyces carsonii. The sequence continues at coordinate 104,112 of NW_026946677.1, read as the reverse complement.
ATGGAATACTTCATTCCCTTGCACATTGAAAGAAGGTCAGGCTCCCCCTCATCGAATGAAATTACCGGTATAAGTTTTAACGGATGAAAAACCAAAATAGAATATATTAAAATAGTTGAAAAAAAGATTTCAGCAGCCTCAAACTCGGAAGCAGGTCCATTGCCTTTCTGAACGTTTTCAATAATATTCCTCGTGTGACTTAAGCATACAGAAAAATAGTCGTCAGTGGTCTTGAAAAAATTTGTTCCATCGTTCAAAAGAACTTGGTTCTGTTCAAGCGCATCACAATGCGCTAGAAGTATACTATTAGCACGGCCACTATTTATATCTTGTTCGTAGTCCTGAGTTGATATATCGGAAAGGTTTTTGAGGCATCCCAAATACATGCTGCTGATGCAACTTATGCATTGTCTTAACAATTCAGATTCGTGCCAAAGTTTAGGAAGCTCAATCTGCCAAAGAGCTATTAAAGACGGCTTTTGTGTTGCCATTTCAATTCCGAAGACCTGATGAAAGTAGTAGAGAAGTCTATATTCGAACCGACTAATATTGAGTTGATATTGCATACAATTGAGTGATGCCTGAACTGGACAAAACAATTGTCCATATTTTACTAGATCACCTTGTCTACTTTGTTTCCCATTCTTGCTTTTCAATTTTAGCTGTCTCCTTGGGCCATTGGCATTTGGATAAACACATTCGCGATTTCGATAAACGCAGTATTCGCATGCTGGTTTAGCCTCATCACACTAAATTATTCCTGTTAGTTCCTTATGTCTTGTCTTATCAATATACGCATGCACTTACTTTAATCTTAAGACGTTTGCAATTAAAACACTTATTTGAAGATCGCTTATTGAGATAAGTAGATGACAACTTTTCTTGGGTCATTTTCCCCGTTGCTATCCATATCCAAACCACTTAACTGAATCTTGATATCTCGAAGTGTTCAAGGAGCCTGGTCATAGACTCATACTCAGAAAATAGACCAAATACGAAGCCGCACATATAAGCGCTTACATAATCCACAATATTTCTCATACTACTACCCCTTCTAAAAATCCTGCGCGAAAACTGAAACTGAGTCATTCTCTATTACATATGGTCCGGCGAGGCTCTGTGATAACACAGAGGTGTTGCTGGCTTGAAATCGGAACTCAAAAAAAAAAAGAAAAAAAGATGTGAGACATAACTATTGAGAAAAGGCTACGAAAGCAAGAGTAGAAATATGTTTAGTAGCATACTCTATGGAGAGTTAAGAAAGTATGCAATCCAATCGAGAGTCGAATTGTATAAAAGGTGTTTGAAGCTTAACCACATCTACACACCTAACGTTATTTTTCGTTCTTGTTTTTCACCACCAAGGAATGAAATGTCGCTTATTGCAGCTACACGATGGTTATAGCAGACTTTTAGAAAGAAGAGCACTGCTCTTGGAAAGACATAGAGATTCTTGCTTCTCGATAGTTCGATATACGGGATTTTCGATTGCTAATTTTGAACTTTGTCAAGTTCTCAATATATGGTTATTGTCAATGAAATAGAGTTCAAGTAGTATCATTTCATGAGTTTTGATCTCTATTCACTTAAAAGCCTTCAAAAGGTCCCCAACAGTTGTGATAGCCGTTCGTCACATCTTATATGCACACGAGATCGACAAACTTGGCGGCCGTGCATATGTGCGCGTCGTTGAAAAATAGTATACTAAGCTGCCAACTCAGTCCCTCGAAGGTTCTGCTCCTCTTTTATGACACTCAAGAACTAGAATTGCATCTGCTGCCTACTTGAACTTTATGGTGACTTTTGTGAATTTCGACAATGGTGCAGGGCTTTTGATATAAGAATCTGGATGGAAGTAAATGTATAAATTGGCCAGATACCACAAGAGAGGCTCGATTTTATCCTTATCCTGAAATGAATTCGGCTTTTTTTATTCCAAGAAAATTGGATTGGCAACGTAATATTTTAAGTAGAAGTGAATCACCACATCGAACTAAAATCGTGGAAATTCAATACTCCTCTGACAACAATATATTGAAAATGTTTTCTTTGAGTTAACTTTTACTATAATTCTTGAATAGGAGCAAAAGTAATAGATCGTACCACAAACATTAATTAGAAATATCGTGAATTTTGCTCTCTGAGGTAGTTGATATTTTTTTTTTTTTTGATAATCAGAAGAAGAATGTACAGGTGCTTTACCATTGAAGTACTCTTGAGAGATGAAACGTCCAAATGCTATACTATGTATATTTCCATCTATACTTAAGAGCAGAAGTCTGCTAATTTAGTTTCGAGAAGCTTCATTAAATTATCTACAGATTTAGTTTCCTTTTCAGACATCACCTCTTCATATTCCTGTCTGAATACAAAGACAAGTTTTAAACGGCCTTCTTGCAAACTCACCAAATTGAAAATGAAGTTATACATAATTGAAGTGTTCAGGGAAAACCATATATCCTTTGCTCTCCAATGACAATTTGGATGTTCATGAAATACGCCTAGGTTCGAAAAAACACACGTTGTCTTAATCTTGGATCCCTTCAAATAAGCTGAAAAATAAGACCAGTTATTCAACTCTTTATGTTGAGATCGGGCAAGAAAGCATTCCCTTGTGGTAATACTATCACCAACTTCCTTATGCGTTGCCTTCATCAAATCAAGAGTTATATTTGCATCTTCTATTGGTGGCATGGGTCCAAAATTCATCTCTAATGCCGCAGCCATAGTTCCATAGACGAACTTTGAGGTATCATAATATCTCCTTCCATTGACTGCTAGCAAAGTAGAAGTTGAAAATTCGTCATCATCTTTACTTTTGATATCCTTGAAAACAGTTTCCTGAAGGCATTGGAGGCATATTATATCGAAGTAAGAAGTGAGCGTAATTCCTTGAGATTTGCAAAACTTTAACATCTTTCCCACTATTTCTGGCTCAAATGAACTTGTCCTGTATCGAGAGTTAGTGTTTGTGGACACCGTTGGATAATTGAATAATTTGCTCTTTTCCAGGATCTTCTTGCCATTTGCCTCATTGATTCCTGTCATGTTTTCGTTTTTTTTGAAAACCAGAGAATTAGATACACGTGAATTTGAAGCCTCTGTTAGAGGTGTCTCATACAAATCGAATTCGTTTTCCCTGGCCTGTGGAACTTCATAGTGATCTGGATCCACATCAGCTTCCAATTCAAATAAAAATTCTTGAAAAGCTGTCGATTTCGAACAATACACATCTGAAATTTCCTTTAACAAATCTTTTTGGAACTCTAACGCAGCCACGCCATCAAACAATGAGTGGTCGCAATAAAAGCATATGTACTGCTTGGCGGGCTGTTCTTCATTCTGATAGACAATTATTCTCCAAAGAGGTAAACATAATTCATTCATTGGGCAATTGAGTTTATTTATACCTTCTAGCAAATCTTCATCAACAGATGACGTAATCGTCTCAAATTTTACAACGTCTGTAAACTTTATGTGCTTAACAGGTCGCACCTCGAAGTTGTGACCATTGGATTCAGAGTCGAGTATTGAATCATCAATTCGATAAAAATTTAGAGTGAACCATGGATTTTTTAGGACCATGTTTCTTAAAGCATTTGAGATTAAGTCGGCATCTACGATCTTATCAATTTCCACAATAATACTCAAATTGGTATAATAACGTTCAACATTACGACATATGTAATATCTCTCAATGAATCCAGGCTTTCTAGATATCCCCATTGTTGTTTGGTGTTGAATGTTTTGAGAAAAGAGCTTCTCAAATCAGTTCTTATACGCGTAATGTTTGTTATAAATGACTCATTATCCGGTGGGATGTGAGATAGCTGATAAATATACAGGATTGAGATATCAAAAAATCCGATAAGAACCTCTATTTATAAATTATGTTCGGTTAATAACGTGATAATTTCTATATCTACAATATAAATAAGTATCCAACAAAACAAATGCAAAAAGCAAAGCCAAATTTCCAAGTCAGGAATGTTCTCAAGATACTAGAGAATAGAGATAGCACATAAGCAGCAAATAATTCGTCTTATCGCAATTTATCTAATTAGCATATCTTGAGAACCTTTTGACATTTTTTATAACAAACGAGACCTAAGAGCGTACTTTTACTTCAGATCTAATCACTTTACCCTTTCAGATTCTCGTAAGAATCTCTTATCATTTCTATTTTGAAACTAATGACCTCTGGTTCTTTATTGATAGTCAAAGATAGAAATTAATATAAACGAAGAATTGCTAGGTGCAGTTTATATCAAATCTTCATCCACCGATGAAAGCAGTTCAATATTTGCTGAAATGTTTAAGTTATACATGCCAGGGATATCATATACATGTTTCGAGGGCATGAAAGTTTCAAATTGTTCTAAGTTCTTCAAATCAAATTCAAAACCTTGAATGAGTACTTGGAAAAAGCTCGAATCTTCATTATCTTGCCAATAACCAAACGGTTTCATGTTATAGTCCCTGAACCAAAGAACATAGTCCATCCATATACTATTTTCGTTTGATATTTTCATATTCAAAAATAGACACATGCAAGAAAACACATATAGAAGCTTTAACGCAAAGAAGTCTTTGTGTACTTTCAAATAGTCAGAGAAGATATCATCTACTATAAAAACCCATTGTGACATTTGACGACGATGAAGATTTACTGTGACCAGATGAAATACCCCTTCAAGCAAAGATACCGCCTTTTGATAGGTTTCTTCCGAATTTGCGAGTAATTTTCCATCGTACAAAAGATTGTCTAAGAAAGACCTTAAGTGCTTAATCAATGGGTAATTTTTTTCAATATTTTTATAGCCAAGTGCCCCAGTATCCTCAAAAATAGCTGAAAAGCGAGTCATGTAAAGAAGTGGAAATGCCCTTCCCATAGTATGCTTCATTCCTTTGCATCTTGAGAAAAAATCTGCCTCTCCCTCTTTAAAGGAAAGTACCGGAACAAGTTTTAATGGATGAAATATCAAGATAGAATACATTAAAACACTTGAAAAAAAAGATCTCGGCAGCCTCAGCCTCAGAAGCAGGTCTGTTACCTCTCTTAACTTTCTCAATAATATACCTTGTGCTACTTAAGCATACTAAAAAATAGTCTGCAGTAGTATTGAAAAAATTTGTTCCATCGTTCAAAAGAACTTGGTTTTCACCAAACACGTCAACATGAGCCGACGCCAAATTATTACAATGGAAACGATTACGGTCTTTGTCGTAGTTTTGGTAGGCAGTTTTATGGATGTCCTCAAGACATCCCAAATACATGCTGCTGAGGCAATAAATACATTGTCTTTAACAATTCAGATTCATGCCAAAGTTTGGGAAGTTCAATCTGCCAGAGACTTACTAGAGATGGGCTTTGCGTTGCCATTTCAATTTTAAAGACTTGATGAAAGTAGCAGAGAAGTCTATATTCGAACCGACTTGATATTGCATACAATTGAGTGACGCCTGAACTGGACTAAACAATTGTCCATATTTTACTAGATCACCTTGTCTATTTTGTTTCCCATTCTAGTCTTTTTATATATTTATATAAAGAATTAAGATATAGTCCAGATTATATAGAAATATATAATATATTTATAATATCTTCAATTTTAGCTGCCTTGGGCCATTGGCATCTGGATGAACACATTCACGATTTCGATAAACGCAGTATTCGCATGCTGGTTTAGCCTCATCACACTAAATTATTCCTGTCAGTTCCTTATGTCTTGTCTTATCAATATACGCATGCACTTACTTTAATCTTAAGACGTTTGCAATTAAAACACTTATTTGAAGATCGCTTATTGAGATAAGTAGATGACAACTTTTCTTGGGTTGTTTTAACTGTTGCTATCCATATCTAAACTACGTAACTTTAATTTTACTACCCCGAAGCGCTCACGAGGCTTTGGTCATCAAAGCTAATACGCAGAATAAACCAAATACGAAGCTGCGCATAAAAGCGCTTACATAAGCTTTTGTTTTTCTTCAACACTACCATTTGTAAAACGATGTAGATCCGGGGAAAACACTGAACAAAGGAACATCCAACACATGCTACCCTGTGAGTGACGCCGCAAAAGAATGTTTTTCAAGTCGCAATTATGGTCCAAATAAAAGAAAAAAAAAACAAAGTTCTAACTTCGTCGCAATGTTCAATTTAGAAGCTTTTAAAATAAGATACAAATACGTCTCACTGCAAGAGGTTCTAGTTAACTAACTATAGGTAGAAATCAGGTCTCAGAAGCTGACAGAAAGTATTATATTCTCTCGTTTTCGAAGTTTTACAATCTTGAGATAAAGTCTCACGCCTGCAGCTCCTAAATCCATCGGATTACAATCAATCCTCGCGCATGACCTAAAATTGAAATCATGTTAGCAGGGCTATAACTGTTCCATCTTTAACAATGAAATGAACATGGGATAATAACTTAGTCACAACGTTCCGTCTTCTATTCACTTGAAAAAGCGTTTAAGGACCCCAAGAGTTGTGATAGCCGTTCGTCATGTCTTATATGCACACAAGATCAACAACTTGGCACCCGTGCATATGTGCGCTTATATAAGCTTTCAAACTCAATCGGCCACCAATATTTAATCAGAGCAGCTTGCACGGGAAGTAAGCAGTAAGAAGTAAGATACAAGGAAGAAAACTTATTCTAATCATACAATATCAGATTATTTATCATGGGTTTTGAAGCAACTGGAGAGGGCATTGCAGCAAGCATATTTTTATCACTTTATACCATTTATTCCGTGATTGCATTGTATGTAGTATACAAGGCGGGTTTTAGGTCTAGATATACTACCCTACTTTTTTTTGGGATCATAAGAGTCGGAGCACAACTATCTGGTGTTGCTTTCTCAAAGTTAGGATATGGATACTGGAAATGGCTCGTGGCATATTTAGTCTTGGGCGCTGAAGGGTACTTTATGCTTATTCTTTCATCTTTTTATTTCATTAGTCGTGCTTTGGAAGATAAATTCGGTTACAGCTGGTTGTTGCAGCCACTTGATAACTGTCGTCAACCTGAACCTCCAAAAGACGATAAAACAAAGTGGTATTTACGCTTCCTTAGACCAACATGTGCAACTATATTTCATAATATATTGATAGCAGCTAATGCAATTATCATAGCGGGTGGAACCACGCTCACATCTGTGGACCCTAGTGACTATGACTCCGAGAAAGATAAAGTTAATACCTCGAAGGCTTTGCGGTCCTCAGGTCAGGCAACCTTCTTATTTCTCACAGTTTGCCTATTTCTTTTAAGCATATACTGTCGCGTAAGGAATAACGTGACGGGTCACAGCATTTACTTGGTTATGATTGTGTTGCCATTTTTGTTTGTCAGGGGCATTTACGGTTTGTTGTCTTGTTTCGTGAGCAAAATGAATTACTTTCAGCTATCAAATTACGGGGAATCGGGGCTCTCAACATATTTTGTAGCCACCGAATATGCTCTTGCTACTACTATGGAATTTTTATCTGCTTCTATCTTGTTATCTAACTATTATATTACTCGATATTTGAACAAGCAGGAACTGTATTTCGTTACAGAAAATAGTACCAAGAAGGAGGTTCTGGAATCGGATTCAAACGTTTGATTTTAATTAGTTACAATTATCATAAACTCTTCTTCGTTTAATACATTTGTTAATAATCATTTAAAAATTTAAGATTAACTAGTTTCGGAGTTGCTATACAATTGCTAGATCACAGCCTTCCTCGCATACGCGAGTATGGTGATAGTTGCAATAGTTTGATATTTCCTTTATGTTATCAAGGGTACATATTCTTTTAAGTTATATACAGTCTTGTTTATTTCTCAGTGAAAATAAAAAACCTAGGAAGCTCTGATTACACGATTAGCCTATAAAATTACTGTTCTCCATAATATATAACTGATGTATTCATTCAATTCTTTTCTCTACAGCATTTGATAAGACGCATAGATAGCTTTGTCTGTTTTAAGGTTGATTTCAATAAGACTCTTTTCTCCCGATTTAGTGCCACCATGCTCCACCTTGAACTTTAGATGACACATATCTTATTTTTCAAAACATTTTTCGTACTCCAATTCATTGACTCAAAGGAGAAAGAATTAAGCAATCTACGAAGCTTTTATATCTGCAAATATTGGAAGTTCTCTATTTAGATTATTTACAGCTAGCAAACTTTCTTCTTGTTGCTCAGATGAACTGTATTTTGCTGAATTTGATACGCTCTGTACCTAATAAGACTGAAATACGGGAGACTGAACTACTCACAGTATAATTCAAAACTGTTAGTACTCATATAATAGTGTTTTTATTCAAATTAATTGAAGAGGACTTTCAAGTAGGAGAGTTGTTCATTCACTGTACTTTGAGTATTAATTCATATTTAGCTTATGGCTCAATGCTGACTGATGCCTTCTCCGACTCCAGTCTGACAGCAACATTACTTTGAACGATAGTTTTCTTTTCTTCCAATGCATCCCTATCACCGAATACCTTATCCATTTCTTCTAATGGCACACCCTTTGTTTCAGGAATGATGAACCAAGTGAAGAAGAAAGCAACTATCGCAAATGCTGCAAAAAATATATAAGTACCCCATTTCATGTGTTCCAACATTGGAGGGGTCACCAACCCAATTATGAAGTTATTCATCCAAGTAGAAGATGTAGTAATTGAAATAGCTTTTGATCTTATACCGATATTAAAGATCTCTGAAGGTAAAACCCATCCAATAGGAGCCCAACTGTAGGAAAAGTTAAAATCATATATGAAAATGAAAGCAATGGCTGCTCTACCAGCAACCTTATTAGTAGCTAAATTATCACCAAATTTTCCCACAATGGCACCCACAATTACCAAGGATACAAAAGTTCCCATTGCACCACACATAAGTAATGTCTTTCTTCCAAATTTATCTACCAAAAAAACTGCTGGAATTGTAGAAAGCATATTAACGATCCCATAAACACCAGTTCCCAACATGGAAGTGGTGGTAGAATTCATGCCTAATTGACTGAAGATAGTTGGAGCATAGTAAATAATTGCGTTACATCCTATGAACTGCTGAAAAAACATAACAGCAGAACCGATAAAGACCCTTTTGAAGTTAGACCTAACCGAGACTAAATCCCAATATCCAGCAAGCATTAAAGATAATCCTTTTTTATTAGGAAATTTTCTGTTTTTGTAGTTCTCTTCAAAAAGTACATCTGACTTAATTTCCAAGAATTCCTCTTCCACAAGTTCAGCATTTCTCTTCTTTCTCAAATAGTTCAAGCTTTCCCATGCTTCATTTTCGCGTCCTTTAGATAAGAGCCATCTTGGAGATCTTGGAAAGAAAGATATCCCAATTCCCAAAAGAAAGGCGGGAGCAATCTGTAAACCAAATGGAATTCTCCAGGAAGCATCTTTTTGGCCATAACAACCACCTTCAGGGACATCGACGTAAGGATTGAAACTGTCTCCTTGGTATCCTCTATTTGGGGCACATTTAGTTCCACCGATAAAATGCGTCCCATAATCTATCCAATAAGATATCATGATACCGATAGTTATTGACAACTGTTGAATGACTACTAATCCACCTCTGACTGATGGTGGTGACAACTCTGACATATACATCGGAACAACCATTGTCAACTGCCCAACACCTATTCCTGCGACCGCACGGCCTCCAAAAAGCATAGAGACGTTTGTTCCCGCACACTGAAATATTGAGCCGATGACAAAAATCACACAAGCAATCCTGATTGAGTCTCTTCTTCCAAACTTGTCAACAATTGGTGAGTTTATGAGCGACCCAAACCAAGCACATAATAAGAAAGTGGACACGAACCAACCTTTATAGTCAGAATCTGAAAAAATACGAGGAAATTTGGCACCAAAAGATTCCATGGTAACAATTCCACTAATCACACCTTGGTCATAACCAAACAATAGACCCCCGAGAGATGCAAACGCTATAACGGAAAACATGAGCGGATCCTTGATCATCACTGATAAAACACTTCCGCTTGCTTTGTCCCGCAAAGAAATTTGATCCATCTTCTACCTGACGCTGCTATTCTTATTGTAATATCCAATTTTTAAAGTAGTGTGTCTCAATACTAAAGAGTCAAATTTTTTAAAAGTTCAACTTTTTAAAATAGACTAACAGCACGATTCTTGGTCTCTTGTTTTTACAAACTTTCAGTTTTATATGTCAACATATATCCTAAATTTCAAAATCGAAACCTTCTTATATATTAATTTTATGTGACAGAGAAATGTTGTAGAAGACTATGCATGTCTCGAAAAAACAACAATAAAACCTGCAGATAATATAAAAAAAATCTGGGGATGTGGGGGAGCGCGGACACTAGATCTCCCGACTGCTCCTAATGGAGAAAGATGTCCGGCAATAGAGTAACAACGGCCATGAACCCAAGAATTAGTATACTATTAATTCAAGAAATATTTAGGAATACTATACAGTTCCTTCATCCCCGCAAAAAATTTTCCGACAATCATTGAATATCTATGAGATACGGAATGAGCCTGAGCGAAATCTAACACAAATGGCTAAAATGATCAACTTCGCGATGAAACTGGTGTCAAAGCTCGTACGTGACAGTAATAAGTCCCAATGGGGATATTGGGGCCGTGGAATAATTCTTCGCGGCCATCCTCCAGCATCTCAAAAGTATATTACAGGCATGACCGCTTGACCAAAGAATTTGGTCTCCACACAACTGTATCATGCTGTCCACTAGATACTACGTTCCTGAGCCCCTCCCCCAAAACGATCGGAACAACCATATGCAGGGTACCATAAAGTCGAAAGATGTGACGGAGCGGAGAGATGTTGACATAGAATATTTAGTAGATAGATTGCTAAATTTTCACGAGAGACACCAAGGACCTAGCAGAATTATTGTTACAGTTGCCGGAGTTCCTGGTTCTGGGAAGTCTACTGTAACCAAAAAAGTATGCGATGAACTTAACAAGAAACTAGGTGCCGCATTTGTTGTTGTGTTGCCGCAAGACGGTTTTCATTACTATCGTAAAGAGTTGATGAATACTGCCGATCCTGAAGAAAGTATGCGCAGAAGAGGAGCTCCTTTCACTTTCAATAATGAAAAGCTCTTGGCAATGGTTCAACGTGTAAAGTTTCGTGGGAATAGTACTATATTAGCACCGGATTTTAGCCATCAGTTAAAAGATCCTACTGAGAATTCGATAATAATAACTCCTCAAACAAGAATAGTTTTGGTGGAAGGAAACTATGTTCACTTAAATGCAGACTCATGGAAGGAAATATCCGCTCTCGCGGACGATAAATGGACTGTGCTTGCAGACCTTGATATGATCAAAGAAAGGTTAATTAAACGACACGTAGAAGCTGGTATATGTGCGAACGAGAAAGAATCTGAAGCACGAGTTGAGAAAAACGATCTCGTCAATGCCAAATATATTATAGATCATTCTGTTAGTCCGAATATCGTCATCATGAATCTGACGTAGCTATATAAATCAAGTGAATTTAACCAAGTACACGTACAAACTGTAGTCATGTGATATTTTCTATTGAGTGATGGTGCTAGAAATCTCCCGAGCTCTAATTATAGATAGAATACTTGATTGATCCGAAATCAACAAGGTGACATTTGTTCAACATAAGTTCATTTGTCTCATGCTTGAAGTCGATCGAAAGAAAAACATAATAATGCAGCAGGCCTGTGACTCATGTCGACTACGGAAAATGAAATGCTCACAAGAATATCCTTAGTGCTTGAAGTGCAAAGAGCATACATGGAATTGTGTATACTCTCTGAGGAAGATAAGGACACCATTTACAAGAACATGCGTGTCAAAGGTTGAAAAAAGAGCTCACATCCTAGTAAAGTTATTGAAAAGAATCTTACCTGAGGACGTTGAAATAAATGATTTACTTCGAACCCAAAATAATAGTGCCTGTGAAAGTAGCGAAGATTTTAATGAAGATGATGGGATAAGCAATAAGTTTTATAAACAGATTAATTTGACGACAGAGGAGTTGCGTCAAGTTTAAGAAATATAGATAAGATTAGCCACAAGAAAAGCTACGGAAACCCAGAATCAAAAACGATTGGAGTAGCGACCTGAGGATCATCTAAAGAATATACGAGAGAGTGGTCTGAATTCTTTTGATGCAAGAGGGTAAATTATTAACAAACCAGAATTATATTATTTTAGTATTGATGAGATGGCTGCATTGTCAAATGATACCGGCCTTAACTTTGATGTAAGTAATTTGAATGGCGATTTTGAGATCAACTCAAGTAACGGGTTATTGAAATTTTTCAAGTCAGGGAACAGTATCTTAGAGTTGAACCTGAGCAAGATTTTGAAGAAACTATATCTTGAATGAGGATATTAGTGTTAATCGGAAAAGGGTTAAACTTGGTAAAATTGATAACTTGTTAGATAACCTTGAATTTCAAGAAATTGTGATCGTGCAATCTCGAAACTAATTTAACGCTTATCTCTTCGAAAGCAAAAATATTTGACTAGATGTTAACTTCCACCAGCGGAGAATAAGGATCCAATGAATTGAAACCATAAGTAGTCAGATGTCAAAATGACAGTAAAAAGATTCGTGAAACTTTCTTATCCTGATTGACAGATAGATTTTCGTTTATTGATTCAATATTTGTGGAGATTTAAATGAATTTATAATTTTTTGGTTTCATAAAGAAATATTAATATTTTAGTATAAGCAAATACCAAAATAGGAAGTATTTGCATTGTAAGAACATTTTTAATTCTGATGCTATGATCTATTGAGAGAAGTTGAAAAAAAAACTGTCCCGCCAACGCCTGTTTCAAGTACTGCTGAACTGATTTCTGCAGCTTTTTAATCAAACAATCCATACCTGAAGGATTAAGAATGTTATTCAATTAAGTAAAAACTTTTCCTCAATCTAAACTCCTTGAGTTTAATACAGGTGCCATATATGTGTCGAAAACGATACCAAAAAAGTATTCAATGGCATAATAATCTTGAAGTAAGTTTTGGTGACCAAAAAATGGGCACGATAATTTCGCTATGTCTGCTAAAAATAAGACAAAGAAGGCCATTATACTCCCTATCAAGCAAAGTCATATTTAGCCTCCCCAGAGATACTTCCTCGTCTAAAAAATAATTAACATTCTATAATTGGCAATTATTAGCCCATTAGCATGACATATTAATAACACATAAGAACAGACTTCTTTACTAAACCCATGATCCATTTCTGTAGTGTACTGTGATGACTAATTTGAGTCGTCAATTTTCTTCAGCCTCTGATTTGGCAATTTTTCTAGATACTATTGCCAGCCCATCGGCAAAATCTTCTTCCAGAAGCTTTTCAGTATTATTAAGTTCATTTGAGTGTTCATAATATCTGTTCTTACCATCTAAAGTTCCCGATTAATTTTAGAAAAATCGCTATCAATTCTTTATTTGCAGCATGATAAGTACGCGCTTGAGTAAAATTTCACTAATGTTGTTCCTGTGATTTCATGGCTACTCATAAATGAAATGTCCTCACCCATAGTTTTTGCATTAAGTTTGTAACTTATTTAAATACGAATAGTATCCTTCATTCAAAACCTTAGACACGGAATACTTTTTATTGTCAACACTCTCTTGATTGGGCAAACTTAACCGCTATACTTTTCCTTCATTTCCTATTATGGCGAATTTGACTGCAGCAATTTGATAACGAGCCACATACAGGCAATCATATATACGTGTAAAAAGACTAATAAACTATCGAGGCATTTTGTATATGGTAACATGTAACAAGAGTCTATTGTGTTCTCCTTTCAATTAATTTTTTTTTGGAATTATTAAATTTGACCCATCGATATACTTGTAGCTGAAAGATTTGCGAGAAATCTTATCTTATTTCGAACCTAAATATTTGTACAATTTCTACCACATTTGATCGCTTTATCAATAAAAATCAAGCTTAACTACTTAAATATTTGAATTATTTATATTGTTGATAGTATCTGATTTTAATCTTATCGGACGATTTCAAGCCTTTAACCTTAACAATCACTTCGTCCTCTGGGAAAATATCAAACCCGTTGTCATCAATGTGTAAATCTTTCTCAAGGATTATTTCAACACCTTTTACAGGCTTATTAGTACTAAATATTACTGATCCGTCTTTAACTTTGAAAGAAACTTCTCTACCAGGAAATTTCAAATACTTAAGAGGTTGGGGCCAATCAGCAGCACTTGCAATAATTGTACCAGTTTCCTTGGATACGACCCTAGCATAAACAACAGCAGGAAACTTATTGGAAACAGGGCGATCTTTAACAAACTCAGTAGTTTGGTTAGCTCTCAATACAACATCTTCATCCGGTAAGGCATCAACCTTTTCACCAGAGGTGACATTATAGATATCAATCTTTAAGATTGCTGGAACATCATCAATTCCTGAATTAACCCCCCAAATATCAACTTTATAGTCAATTTCCCTATAATCAAATGGTGGGGTGTTACCTGGACCACAATCGTCTAGATATTTATTTGGGTTTTTATGCTCAGTTCTATAAAGACCAATACCTAAAGGTTTGCTTTCTCTTTTAACCGAATAATACGCCAATTTGGGTCTCTTGTAATGGTCAACGATAGCCCAAGATGCGCATGGCCAACAGTCATTAATTTGCCAAACTAGAGCTCCTCCCAGATATCTTTTACCATCCTCTCTCCATTCTCTTCTCCAACATCGGTAAGCATAACCAAGACATTCAGATTGCATCAACTGGGTAGCATATATCCAAGAATCCAAATCTAACCCTTCAACCTTAAGATTTTCCATAACATATAATGCAAGACGTCTTTCAAATCCCTTGGATTTATTATGGTGATCAATCATATAACTTTGAGGGTACATTTCAGTAGCGTCGGTAATACAATCTTCATACGTCTTTCTGGATGGTAAACCTTCCATACCAAATTCAGAGACAAATCTACCACCCAATTTGTACCAATCTTGATATTTTTCTTGTTTCCCGTGCCAGACATTCCATTGATGAATATCACCAATGGTAGGATCATTAGTAGACTTACCACCCCATGGGGAACCAGGGTGGTAAGGAATACCAGTAGTGTATTCATCTACTAGTTGAGGGAAAAGGCCCTCGTAGAATGTTCTTGCTGGGAAATCGGTTTTTGTGTAGTCTCCAGAATGATCCTCTTTATCCCAAGTTAATTTAAATTGTTCTGCTAATTGATAATCCTCATTATTACCACAAACCAATGCCATAGAGCAATAGTTTCTGAGCCTTTTCATCTGACTAATTACTTCCTCTTTGACTAACTTCATATATTCTGGATATGCTGGGTATATACCACAGGCAAACATTAAATCATGCCAGATTAAAATCCCTAATCTATCACACTCTTCATAAAGAATATCTTGTTCATAGTAACCACCTCCCCAGATTCTAAGCATATTTTGATTACCATCAGCCATAATTTCCATCCATTCAGTATAATCTTTTTTAGTCATGCAAGTTTGAAAGCTATGGGCTGGGATCCAATCAGATCCACTTGAATAAACTGGTACATTATTAACTCTAAAATAGAAACTAGTTCCTGGTTGGCCATCCAAGGGTTCTTGGACCAATTCCATCCTTCGGAAACCTATATTTTTTGACCAAGTTTGAACTGAAATCCCTTTCTCGAGAATGCTAACCTCAAAATTGTATAAAGATGGTTTACCATGACTGAAAGGAAACCAGAGGTCAGGATTTTCAATTTCAAATTTAGTTGAATTAACCCCTGAAAACTTAATTTCGTCGGATAATGATTGCTTTACTAACTCACCGTCAGGAGAAGTCACTTTGATACTTAAAGTAACACCTTCCTTAGTAACTATATCACACTGCACGTCAACATTTACCTTCAAATCTTTATTAACATCAATTTTAACGTAGACATCTTTCAAGGAAGAATCATATGATTGCAATTTAATTGGCCTATAAGGTCCACATGTCATAAAAACTGGGCCCCAATCCCACCCATAATGATATTGAGCTTTTCTGATTTGCATTCTAGTGATTTCTCCATTAGATCCTACATATCTTCCATGGGTCTCTTCCAATTCTCTTCCTTTCCATAATGCTGATTTAAATACAATCCGTAATTCATTTTCACCATCTATCTTAATAGAATCATTGACTCCAGTACGATAAATAATGAACATGTTTTCAGTTTCCAAGATCTTTTCTTCATTCAAATAAACCTCCGCAAATGTATCTAAACCTTCAAATATCAATTCATGGTTAGCAGCCGCTTTCGCTGCTTTATCAACCTCAAAAGTGGTTTTATATTCCCAATCTTTCTCTCCAATCCATTGAAGCGTCTTCTCGTTATCATCAAGGAATGGATCTGGAATATCACCATTAGCATACAAATCAGGATGAATTTCCGTAGCTTCGAACCCTTTCCTAGCTGGCTTCCAAACTTTTTCCCCGATTTGCCTAAAGCTCCAATCCTTTAAAGTGATCTCATTAAATTTAACCATTCTAAAAAAAATAAATCTATATCAATTGTTCCAAGTTTATCAATTCAATTGTTTGTGGTCTATGAAAGAGATTTCTAGCTATTTTCTAATACACTGTTATTACAAAATGCAGATTCGGGATGGTCTCTTATGTAGTACAAGATCAAAGTAATTGTAAAGAGAAGTCACCTCAGTAATAGGTAGCCATTGGTCAAATTGAATTGACGGGGAGAATGGTGGGGGACAGATCTGACTTAGCATATAGATGCATAACAATTGCAGTATATGCAAGATATGACGGGGGCACAGAAGATAATGCGACATTCAAGATAACAGGTATCTCTATCCAAACGATGGGGGATTGTTATCGATATGATAGGGATCACTGTCAAAACGATGAAGAATCAAAATCAATACAATAGAGAGAGTTGCGACGACTGGAGAGTGCTAAGTTATAAATCCGACCACAATTATAAGATATATGCCTTCCCCATTAAGAAATAAGTATAATCCTTTTCCATTAAATTCTGAAAATCCTCGGTTAATTTCTATCAACTTTTCGAATGTATTTTCGCCTCTTTTCTTTCTAGTTTCACGCCACCCTTTCTTTTTACGTTCATCTCTCTATTTGCCTACATTGTTTTGCAAAATAATCTGATACTCATCTATATTATCACTATACTCGGGTTTCACTATACTCGGGTTTTTGTCCAAGTGCATCTTCTACACATTCAGTGTCGCTAGATCTGGAAGCCTTAGATAAACGAATACTCTCTTTAACAGATCCTTTCACTGTAAAAACGTGTTCAATTTCTTCTAAACTCAATCCACTGGTCTCCACAAACATAAAGTAAATTACAATTAGTTCCAAGAGGTCCCAAAACACAAAAAATACATAGTACCAGTATGTGATCTTTTCCATAGCCAATGGTGCAGTGTATAAGTTTAAGGTTGAAGCAGCATTGGATACTAAATGCCACAAAGCCAAACCTCTAGCTCTCATTTCGTTTGATAAGATTTCAGAGGGATAAGTTGGCTGCAAGGGAGTAAAAGCAAACGAGAAGAACACAGCCTGGAAAATGTAGATGAAGGCGATTCCAACTTGAGCCGCCATTTTATTGTCACTGTTATCACTGAAAGCTTTCGTACTGATAGCCAATGCAATGAATGAAATAACGAACCCAACGCACGCATACATTAGCACCGGTCTTCTTCCTAACCTTTCTACCGTCAATGCGCCAGCAGATGCAGTCAAAAAACAGATGATAGAATTCACTGCAGTTAATAACAACCTAGTGGTAGCATTAGTGACTCCCAAATTCAAGAACAAAGTTGTCATGTAATAGGTAATCACTTGATTTCCGCTATATTGACAAATCCAAGACCAAAGAATCACCAATAAGGTTCTTTTCTTGAGAGCTCTTGATTTCAAAAAGATACTGAAGTCAAGGTAATCTCTTGGTTTTAAAAATCCACTTTCTGCAAAAGATTGAGCCATTTGATCCAATTCTGCTGATACAAGTGGATGATTTTCATCACCATTAGCATGATATTTCACAATAAAAGATTTTGCTTTGTCAATCTTATTTTTAGAGTAGTAATATCTTGGGCTTTCTGGAAACAACCAGATGCATGATAGCACCAAACCTGGACATAAGAGTTGTAACCATAAAGCAATAGTGAAACTTTTATGTGTGCCTTGGTATCGAATGGAAGTACCATACATTGTCCAGGTAGCAATAATTGAACCAATGTAGTAAAACGTATTATAAAATAAAGCTAATATTTTCATGTTTGGTGGTAAGACCTCCATCATATAAGCCGGTGCGGCGGTAATGGCAATAGTGCTACCAAAACTAATAAAGAATCTTGCAGCAATAAAAGCATCATGATTGGATGTAGCTGCCGACAAAATAGCACCGGCAACCAGAATAATTAAACCAACTGCAATAGCTGGAACTCTTCCAATATAATCAGCTAGCCATACCAAGCAGGTAGCACACATAGAGCCTATGGGGTAGATACTGAATACTAAGCCAGTACCTGAAGCGGTATTTTCTAAGTTAAAATAATCAAGATACTCCGGCAAAGTATTGATAGACGTCATCAAAGACCCATCATAGCCACTCATAGTGGCACAAAGGTAAAGGCAAACGCAAACCAAGTAAAGTTTTATTCTCTTATTGGAGAAATTAGAAATTGGACGAGCCTTTATTATTTGTTTCAAAGCAATGTCATGATTATTAACGGCACTCATATCAACATTATCATGTTGTTTAAAATCATCGGTAGCTGTGGTTTCTTCAATAACCACCTCTCCTTTATTCAAAGAAGAAGCTTTTGATTCCATGATAGTCATCATTAAAAGTAAATTGCAGTCTTGAGTATCAAATACACCGGTCAATGTCCAATATATATACCATAAAATTCTCCTCAGGTTATTATCGAACTTTTTATCATAAAAATAGATAATGCATGAGTTAGATGGTTCCAAATCTAATCAAATGACATCGGGCTTACCCCCCACCCGGTATCAGATTCTTCTTTTATTGTTCTCAATTCCTTTTCCGAATATGGTTGATTTTTAACGCTAAAAATCTACTTATCTTCAAACAAAAATTTCTTTAAAAATCCCCCCAGCAAGATAAGATGGCCCCCACCGTCATCCCCGCTGATTTTGGCTTATCTTTGATGTCTTTTTGTGACAAAACGTGTGACGAGTTAGGAAATTATGCGTCTCTGATTGATATATAAGTTCTGGTGACCTATTAATACATACTTAGCATCTATATTACTCTTTGCTAACTTCTCCAACTGTTACAAAAATCTTGCAACACTTTTGCAATGGTGCCATATATTTCCGATATATAATACTTCTACTCTAAAGCCTATGTTAAGTAACTGAATCTAAATTAGGTAATCTTCTGGTTGGCTCTCTATCCTATTAATATCTAATGTAAAGAAAGTTTATTCCAATTTCATACTTCTCCCCATTAAATTCATCATTATTGTTACTTAATAATTAAATTGCTACTTTCTATTTGAAGAGAAAAGCTATCTTCTCGATTTAGCCGATAATAAAAAAATGCTGATAAAGACTGGTTATCACCTTCATTTTTTTCCTTTTCGTGTGAACAAAATGGCATTCCTTGACCTGGAGATTAAGGTTCAACACAGATCACATATGCAGCTTCTTATATATGTAGTCTGGGTGCAAATTTTAACTTTCACGATAAGCTCCAAGCAAAGCATTTGTCTCCTTATTAGCATGTCTCGAAGTATGACAAAAAAAAAACCTGTATGTAAATATTTACAAAGATCTGGGGATGCAGGGGCAGCGGAAAGAAGGTCGAACCGGAAGAGAAACAAAAGCAGGCCGCAGGAATGCTAAGCAAAGACCTGAGGGAAGTCTTGCATATAGCCCTATATTTTCAGATTCTCAATAAATTGGCCCCCGAACCCCAAACAAGAATGGAACCCCAGCATAATGACCCAATGGGGTTATTGGGACCGCGAAGTAGGACCTCTGGGGACATCCTTTCGGGAGTTTAGAAGATTATTACAAGAATGAGCGCTTAATAGAAAGCTTATCATACTTAGCATCCGCACTTCGCTGACAGTGTCTGCTGAGGAGCCCCATTCACCATCAACAGTGCAAAGTTCTTAAAAATGGTTCAATGAGTAAAGTATCAAGATACTGTTCGCACTTGACTACAACCAGAGTACTCCATTTCAATAAATTCCGAAATAAGAATAGTTTGACACTTGAATAGTGACTTGGAAGTAAGGACGCTAGGTGAACTGTGCTTGTAAACCTTACATGATCGTAGAAAGGTTAGTAAAGGACACATAGAGGCAGATATATATGCAAAAGAAGAAGAGTTTTCAAAGCGGTCGAAAGATGTGATTTTATCAATGCTAAAAATACACTAGGCTACTCTGTTAGTCCGAATATCGTCATCATGAATCTGACGTAGCTATATAAATCAAGTGAATTTAACCAAGTACACGTACAAACTGTAGTCATGTGATATTTTTTTATTGAGTGATGGTGTTAGAAATTTCCCGAGCTCTAATTATTGATAGAATACTTGAATGATCCGAAATCAATAAGGTGTCATTTGTTCAACATAAGTTCATTTGTCTCATGCTTGGAGTCGATCGAAAGAAAAACATAATAATGCAGCAGGCCTGTGACTCATGTCGACTACGGAAAATGAAATGCTCAAAAGAATATCCTCAGTGCTTGAAGTGCAAAGAGCATGCATGGAATTGTGTATACTCTCCGAGGAGGATAAGGACCCCATTGACAAGAACATACGTTTCAAAGGTTGAGAAGAGAGCTCAAAACTTAGAAAAGTTATTGAAAAGGATCTTACCTGAGGACGTTGAAATAAATGATTTACTTCGAACCCAAAATAATAGTGCTTGTGAAAGTAGCGAAGATTTTAATGAAGATGATGGGATAAGCAATAAGTTTTATAAACAGATTAATTTGACGACAGAGGAGTTGCGTCAAGTTCCAATAACGTTAAAAAATATAGATAAGATTAGCCAGAAGAAAGCTAAGGAAACGCGGAATGAAAAGCGATTGGAGTATCAACCTGAGGATTATTTAATCAATATACGAGAGAGTGATTTGAATTCTTTTGACGAAAGAGGGGAAATTATTAACAAATCAGAAGTATTATATGATTCTAGTATTGATGGCATGGCTGCATTGTCAAATGATACTGGCCTTAACTTTGACTTAAGTAATTCGAATGGCTATTTTGGGATCAACTCAAGTAACGGGTTATTGAAATTTTTGCAAGTCAAGTCTGAAAAAAATGGGAACAGTATCTTAGAGTTGAATCTGAATAACAGCAATGACCAGATTGAATATGATGACCAAGATTATGAGGAAAACTATATTTTGGATGAGGATATTAGTGTTATTTGGAAAAGTATTAAAAGTGGTAAAATAGATGACTTACTAGATAACCTTGAATTCCAAGCAATCGTTATCGATTCATTCTTCGAAACGTATTATAATGTGTACCCTTTCATTAACAAAAAAAATTTCTTTACCCAGTATGCAAAGTTCAAAAACACGACGGAATTAGTGAATTATATGTACTCTGATGAATTCAATGACTATGACTCGCGGCTTCTAAGCTTTCAGGTTTTGCTCAACACAATTTTGGCTATAGGAGTGTGGTGCAAAATTGGTGAAAACTCTAATCTTCATTATTTTTACTATCAGAGAGTAAGGAGCCTCATACAGCATTTGAACATTTTCGAATATAGTGATATCAATTTGTTGGAAAGTTTTGTGCTATTGAGTAATTATGTACAGAAAACTAACAAACCCAATACGGGATGGAGTTATCTAGGGTTATCTACAAGAATAGCTACAAGCTTAGGTTTACATAAAGAAGTCAAGGTAGATGTTGACACATTTACATCTGGTACAGACCACAATGACTCTCTAAACTTGAAGTTATTCGAAAACATAGAGGCTCGAAAACGTCTTTGGTGGGGCATGTATTTTTTTGACGTTGGTACGACGTTGACTTTCGGAAGACCGCTTACTATTCCACCGCTTGCTACTATTGACTTGGGTCCTGTTTCAAACGTAGATGATAAAATATTGAGTAAGGGTGCAAGTATTAAAGATTCTATCGTCCATTACCCAACTATTTACACCACTTTGATTTATGAATCAGAGCTAACTAAGATATCAACTAGAATCTACAATTACAACTCTTCAGTTTTGAAGTTGAAAAATGATAAATCCAAGATGATAGGATTGTTAGAGATGAACGAACTTCTAGTAGATTTTGTTAAGGCGCTACCGATTTATTTCAATGAAGACGAGCAAATATCCAAGGAAGGAATATTGGCTGACTGGCGATATTCTGACTACAACGACTCAAAAAATCCCATTCCACCTTGGCTCTCATTATCTAGATTAAGATTGATCTGCAGGTATAAAAACTTAAGAATTTTGATATTTAGGTATATCTTATGGGAGTCTGTATACGAAAAGGAACAAGACGCTGCCTATTTAAACTTGATAAAAAAATGCCATCAAGTGTGTTTCGATTCTGCGATCGAGACAATAAGTTTAATCGACACTTATATAAACAATTATCAATTAGACTATTTGTCTTCTTGGTATGCTACTTATTTTTTGTTCCAGGCCGTCTTAATTCCTATCTTACAACTGGTGATTAACTATAACGCTTTAGCAGGAGCCAACGGCCAAGATGAGACAAACTTTTCTCAAGAAGCGGAATTATTTAAATTCATCGACATTGCAAAGTTCAACTTCGATAAATTAAAGAGATTTAATAAATTGGCTGGAAAGTTTAGAAAATTGATAGACTCTTTGGTTTCTGGCAAGAAAATCATTGAGCATTCTGCCGATAATTTCAATTGGTATTGGGACGATGTTGAAAAGGGCCTTGAAATGTTCGGAAACTTGGACGAGAACTTTGACTCTAATTTTTATGTACAATAAAGTTCACAAAATGCAAGATTTAAATAACTTGACCATTAATACATGCATCCAATAAAATAAATAAACTGACTTTGGAAATACATAGATTGAAATAAATCATATGAGAATGAATGAACTTTACACGTTTCTCTGATTTCGACAAAGAAAGATAATGTAATATAGTATTACAGCGCTTGAAACCTTTAAGGCAATTGTATGGAATTTTGTATTAACTTTTCAAATAAACCTCGAGAATTGAGTGAATTCAATTTGGGCCGTCACAGTAGATCTATTTGCAAGACTATTTCAAAGAGATATGACAAACCATATGATCTCAAGTCTTTCTATTTTCGGGAACAGATCTCTCTTTTGGGACGACTATAAGTCCTTTTTCTTCTTTAGTTTTACATTGAACTACTTTAAGCAAATCATAAACCAAGGTTAATATCGGTGCCTCGACACCATTTTTCTCTGAAATTCTCACAGCATTACCACAAATCACTTCTATTTCAATGAAATTTCCTTTTCTCAGGTCTACTAACATTGAAGGTGAGTAGTATAGACCATCATCTGATCTTATCATAGTCTCAATGACACTTTCAGGAATGTCTGCACCATCTGACTTAGCAATATTCAACACTTCTCTCATTGCTTTCCGAACAAGACTATCTACTCCTCCAAACAATTCCAAACGACCTGTATCAACGCCAGTCAAAGTACAGATAGTATTAAATGTAGCATTATATACCAATTTTCGCCATCTTGTAGACTTGACATCTTGGTCGTAAGTACAAGAATTGAGGCCATTTGCGTATATGTCAATAAAATTGTCACAGGCCTCCTTCTCTTCTTTCGAGTCAATATTTTCATTATGAAAATAACCTATTTTCAATGCATCCTTGCCTTCATGGTCAATGAACCCATTGTAATTGGTAGACGAAATCATGCTAACGCCGCTCAAAACTTTATTCTCAGGAAAGCGTTTTAAGATAGGAGCCCCAATGTCAATACCATTTTGAAGCAAGACTATAGTTGAATTTTTTGTAACAATTGGCTCAATGATATCTTCAACCTTAAAAACATCAGGAATGTTTTTTGTCGTAACAATAATAAAATCGAATGGATCAAATTTGGAGGCATCCTCTACACTTTTGACAATCTTAGAAGGCTTGAATCCTTTAATATGGCCATAGTCACATGATTTAATCTCAAATCCTTCTTTCTTCACAACATCATAATCTGATCTAATGACTAATGTCACTTCTGCTTTACCTCCATACTCCAAACCATATGCCGCAATTGCACCAACTCCACCGGATCCAACTATGATAACTTTGGATTTCGTCATTTTGCTCTTTCTCAATTCTATAATATTTATAAATAATTGAAGTGGCGACTTTGGCTCGATTAAGTACTATCCTTATCAGCTTTTCCGAGAAAAGTATTTGGCGACGTTTTACCGATGCGCGGTTAGAAGAAAAATATCAATTATTGTTTTACGATCGATAACGCGTTAAGCATTATGTTATTTCGTAGAGAATTCTATAGCTGCCTGATTCTTGGAATTGTCTCGAAGTAGCTCAGAGGAGAGTTGTTTTATTTATGTTCTCTTTAGTGTTACGCATTTAAGAGATTTGAATAGGTTATTTTCCTAATCCCGATCTTATCTACTTGCTTAAAGAAGCATCATTGCTCGACTGCAAAATGGCCCGAAGATAGCTCTAGAAATACAAAATAAGAAAAGACAAGAAAATATCTCTAGTGCAAAATACTCCAAGATTCTCAAGTATATCGAAAACGCATCTTTTGTAAGACCTCTTAAGTAACTTCAAAAATACGTTAAAAAACTGTTATTGATGCACTTGAAGATAAGAGGTAGGCAAAAACAAGATATTACATTATCTTAGAGGGAGTTGACACTTGTCAAATCAAGACATATATTTGAATGTAGTAATTAAAAACCGAGAATTGAAAATTATAGTCATAACACAAATTAAAGCATCCATCTAAAGTTTGGGTTCGCAGGACCTTCTCCCAATTCTGAAGTCGATATATCTTTATAAGAAAGGGTTACTCCCTGTTTCTTGTTTCGTCTTCTATTGTCAAAAATCATAAATATAGAAATTCCACATACAATCAAAATTGCTAGACCACCAAAACCTGCAGTAATACCCAAAGCTGGCACATACTTGGGGGCGTCTTGTGGCCTAAAGATATTTGTTGAAATCAACCCTGCTGCATTAGCTAAGGGTACACCTATCGCGCTAATGACAACACGGCGGTTTTCATTGGGTGTGTTATTGTTGTACCAAGTGGATGTCAAAACAGACGAAGCAGAAACGCCGGTTGTCATTAAGAAGCAAGAGAAATAAGCAGCACCAAGGTTCTTTTGAACATCAATAGTACCAAAAACCACAAATCCAATTAATGTCAGTAAAACAGCAATACAAATAAATATGGATCTTACCTTAAAAAGGTCAGATGAAAAACATATTATGAGTAATGAAACTGCCCCCCAAACATTTGGAGCTACAGTGTATAAATTCGTTTGAACAGTTGATTTTCCCAAAACAGCAATGATCTGAGGAAACCAGTTATTAATTGAATTAATTGGTACACCAATACAGATTTCTTGGAACATCCAAAGAATAGCAACTGGGTGTTTAAAAACTTTCAAAGCATCCTTAAATTCCATCTCCACACCTTGAAGAGCTGAAGAATCTGTCATCACACGGTTCTTAGCACATTCTCTTTCCTCATCTGTAAAGAAACTGGCAGATTCAACTGACCTTGGAAGAGCAAGAAAAGCAATAGTGGCTATTACAACTGTGCAACCACCTTCAATTAAAAACAATATTTGCCATCCATGTAAACGGGAACTATTGATTTGAAAGACGCCAAATGAAAGTAAGCCTGAGAATGCATTAGCGATGTTCGCTGCAGCGTAAAAGATGGACAATCTTCTTGCTAGTTCTAAACGTCGGTAAAACTTGGTCAAATAAAAAATAATCCCTGGAAAGAACGCCAGTTCTGCCATTCCCAAAAACCATCTTGCTGTCATCAAAGAACCAAAATTAAATGCCGACACAGCCAAAAGGCTAATAGCTCCAAAAGAAAACATCAAACATGGAATCACATTAGCTGGCCCATATTTTTTAATGACTAAGGAAATAGGAAATGCACATAACACAAATGGTATATAAAAAATCGATAACATCAAATTCCAATGATCGCCTGCAATACCTAGATCAATATCGATACCATCAGTTTTTGCGTTACTTATGTTTCCTTTGTCAAGAGCATTAAATAGATACATGATAGCTGCTAAAGGCAAAATTCTGAAGTCTAACTTCCTGCAAACTCTTCTTTCAAGTGCATGATCAATATAGTGATCATTCAAAGGAACTTCTTGTCCATTGGCTGAAATAACCTTCAAGTCGCTTGAAGAGTTCGATTTTTTCGACTCCACATCGAGATTCAATACAGAACCCTTACCCATATCGATAATTAATGAATTGAATTCTAACTGAGTCTCCCTTGTTGGCCAGACATGCTTTATTTATATGCCTTGGCTTGGGTGATTATGATTGTTTGCCCACTGATGACCAAAATAGTAACAGAATAATCGGAGAGATTTTTTGAATTACGGGGAGCGACTTGGTGGCAGGCAGTAAAGTCATAAGATAAGCAACTGCCCCCACCAATTCTATTGTTGTCCAAAATAACCCACCATATAAATACCAATGAAAATTATAATGACCTAAAACTCCTTAGCATTAGTATTATCCATATATAGAGCCTCACTATGACAGCGGAAAAGATTACATGGGCGGCAATTGATGGGCAGGAACATCCTGTGTTGGGACCCGCGTGGAAAAGTAATGGCCATGTTTTCACCTCAGGTATTGTGGGCCAAAACTATACCACTGGAGAGATACCACTGTCACTAGAGGAACAGACAGAGTTAGCTATTTCTAATGTTAAAAAAATCTTGGAGGCATCTGGAACCTCAATTGACAAGGTATTTAAAGTCTTAATGTTCATTTCACATTCTGATTACTCCTCAACTATGAACAAAATTTATGCGAAGCATTTTCCTCAAAAACCAGCAAGAAGTTGTGTGGTTGCTGCGTTCATGGATGCTGCGATTAAAGTTGAGTTGGAAGTAATTGCATCAATGGACTAATTTTCATATAAACTGTATGTAAAGGAAATAGTTTAATTTAAATGTCTTGTAATAATTATCTATTATGTAAGCAGTATTTATTACTTTAACCCTCCGTAATTAGATGATTCTCTAAACCAGGCACTTTAGCCATGAGTAATACAGATTCACAACCAAAGAAAAGAAAAAGAAACTATGGCATATTTTCCTGTGATATATGTAGTAAACAGTTCACAAGGAATGATCACTTATCCCGACACAAAAGAAACCATGATCCGCTGTCGTTAAAATATATTTGCAGTTGGTCAGGATGTAATCAAAGATTCTATAGGAATGATATTAAAGAAAAACACTACAAAAGACACATTAAGAGATCAAACATTATGTTGGGACTAGAAAGCAATAACAAGAATGGTTTAAGCGATCAATGCAGCGCCGAACAGAGCGTAAATAGTAGCAATGTGATGGGTCAGAATGATGATACGTTTTCTGAGAAGCGTGAAACAGGACAAGAGAACTCTTATGAAAATATAGCACTGAATATGGGTGTTTCAGAACTAAATAAAGTAAACAGTATTGTTGATGTTCGAAAAGATGTTAGCTCCTTACAACAAGCAGAGCTGTTGTCCCGACCATACCCAACTGAGAGCCATCCTGTATTGATTAACAAAGATTCCACCACCAATGCTAGAAATGGGCACGCAATAGACATGGGTTTATCACTATCTTCTGGCCCTCAGAGCATTGTAACGACCGATTTATTGCAACAATCTAGTCATGGCACTCTTCTGAACAGCATTTCGGCCTTCTCTCAACAGCTTCAAGAAAGCAATCGCAGTGAAACAAGTGAAGCTGGCTTTTTAACAAAATCCCTTTCACCTTCTGACTTAATTGACTGGCTTTTTCAGGATGATAATTGCTCTGATAAGGGCCCCCTGAGCTTAGACAACACTGGGGCATTTTCCAATAGAAACTACATTGATTTTCATAATTCCCATTCTCCTGTATCTTTGTTAGACCAGATTTTGTCTGTTTCACCTAATTTTCCTAATTCAAATAGAAGAACAACAATTGACGAGACTGTTAGAAAAAATATGATAAAAATAATTCCATCGTTAGGATTGAACGATGATTTCAGCTTGCTTGGAATTGAGAAGTGTTTGGAAACTTATTGGTTAGTCTTTCATCCACAATATCCTATTTTGCATAGGCCATCGTTCTCCAATTTTGAAGCACATCCATTGCTATTGCTTGCGATGATTATGTTAGGCGCCAGTTTAAGTAGCTGTATCAAAGATGATGGCAATGTGATGCACGCTAACCCTGAAGCTTTGGCCATGGAAATAGCTGAATCTTTAAGATGGCTCATCTTTGCCCACCCTGACTGCAAACCTCCTGCTAAGGTTTGGGTCATCCAAAGTTTACTTCTATTGGAAACTTATGAAATTACTAATAGCAGCAGGGCATTACATGAGAGAGCTTATCTTCATCATGGTACGAAAATACAAATTCTTCGCCGCTCTCCAATTTTAGGCGGTGACCCGTTAAAGGAAGATGCTGAAGACGGATCTTATGCATTACAAAGTCAAGTTTGGAAGAAGTGGATCGAGGCTGAATCGATGAAAAGGGCCACATTGATGGCTTTTTATTTGGATACTGTTCATGCTACTGTGTATGGCCATATGGTAATCCTTTACGCTCATCAAATAAAGCTTTCGCTTCCTTGTGATGATAGCCTTTGGGAATTTGAGAACATGGATCAAAAGTTTGAAGTGGTTTCGCCAACAAGGACTCCGAAGTTCTTGGTTGCCTTGAAAAAAGTCTTAAACAGGCAGAAGGTTCATACAAATACATTTGGAAAAAGGATATTGTTAGCCGGACTATTGACAATTATGTTTCAAATGCAGCAAAAGGATTTGCAATTATCTTCCTTGAATTGGAACTCCATTAAGGATTCTTGGAGAGATACCATTTCTCTTGCAATTGATGTATGGAAAATTGATGTTTCAGAGGGAGGATGTTGTAGTAACGAAATGTCAGTCTATTCTGCACTTTACGATCAAAATAATTTGCCGCCAATGCTTAGAGCTAACGACAAGCGTTGCAAGTTTTGTCTCTATCATATATCTCAAATATATTTACGCATCACTCATTATGATTATATCATATATGCGGGAGCTCCAAGCAGAATGAATGTGGTAGCTAGCTCTTCGGAATATGAAGCAGTGTCAAAAAGAATAGTTGATTGGTCGAATAGTGAAAGTGGCCGGATTGCCGTCATACATTCTTATTTGTTTCTTTGTGAAATGTTTTTGTCTCCTGAAAATGAAGATTTAACCTACACCTACGACCCTAATTGTGATCCACATTTGCATAGAAAAAATGTCGTAGCAAGTGCTATTTTGGTGATATTTGCTTATAATTTTTCGTTAGAAGGACCGGAGTGTGATATATTTGATAAATATGATATATCTGGATATTATCCTGCTAAAGAGAATGGCTATGATTATTTACGAAGAATTAGAAGAGAACTATCAAGGGGCCCGGGAGGTCAATTTCATGCCTTGGGTGCGAATAATAGTGCAATATACCACAATTCAATAAAGTTACACGCGGAGACTTTGCGCAATATAGAATCAAAAAATCATATTGTCGGCTTATTAAAGATCGCTTACAAGTCCTACAAATCTTGTAAATGGGAAGTTGGATTTGAGTATTCAAATCTATTCAAAAATTGTATAGAAAGATGCTTGGGACGAAAAAAGACAACCTGTGAGGATATGTATGCATCTAAGGATTAAAGTAACAATTTATGCATTTTTGTCTAGTATACTCCTAATTGCTGATGGCGCTTTTGACCGCCAAAGTAGTATCATTAATTAGATCCTTCCCTTGCTGCAAAACCTCATCCATAACCATCGCGGTATGAGGCACCTTGGGATATATTCTAATTGTAGTTGAAATTCCGTTTTTCTTTAATTTTTCAGCATATTCTTCAGCCTCTGATCTCAAAACGTCACATTCAGCAGCTGCTATGAAGCAAGGTGGGACCTTTGCAAAACTTTCATCAGAATAAAAAATTGGAGACGATTCTGGATTAGTCAACTCTTCTTCCCCATTTTGTAGATATAAAGTTCTATACCACAACATTTTCTCAGATGGTAGTTGTGGAGTGTACTCATTCTCACGCCACGAAAGATGAGTTTCTGGCGAGGCGGAATTATCTGTGACGGGAACAATCATCAATTGAAATTTAATCTTTGGGAGCAGAACAGATAATGGACTTGAAGCATACTTATGAGTGACGACTGCCGTAAGATTACCGCCTGCTGACGAACCACCCAAGCAAATTTTCAGGTTGTCTATATTCAATTCGCTTGGTCCAGATTGGAATGCCCACATTACTGATTCAAATGCATCATCTACACAAGCTGGGAACGGATGCTCTGGAGCCAACCTATAGTCGACAGTCACCACAATGCATTTGCAAATGTCGGCAACCTTAGTGCAATAAGAGTTCTCTGTATCTAAGCCACCTAAAACCCATCCACCGCCATGGAACCATAAGAGAAGTGGAAATCCTTCGGCTGGTACGTCGCCTTTTGGAACAAAAACCCTAGCTGGTATTGATGTAGGTGCGCTAGTATACTTCCTTGGAATTTTGATATCGTATATCTCAGCCATCTCCAACTTGGGTGATTGGCCGGGAATCACATTTCCTCCTTTTCTCAATTTATCTAATGGTACACGATGTGTATATATGATATTTGGTTCATAAGCAACGGTTGTGTTGAAAAATTCGACATATGTTGGATCCAATTTTCCATGCATTGATTCGTGTAATTTAAAAGGAGTTTCCGGTACTCCTCCTTCGAAAGAATAATCAGCTTGAACTTTAGGCATTTTTTGGTTTTATTTGCTTTCGTTCGATTCTTCTAGCTATACATCTACCCCTTTTACCGCTTTTATATATCAAAATGATGTTCATATTGTTATCCTGATTGGTACAGTTTGAACAGCGGAGGTACATTCCAGTGGGGGGTAATATCTTATCTATTTCCCAATATGCATTTCCGGTGTACAGGTAATACTTTCGTGTTAGATCTAGTTTAACGTTTGAAATAATGTCCCCCACCATAAAATCTTTATATTCAGAATAACTTGAGATCAAATTAAATACTTGACTATATCGCATTACTTAATATTGGTTTTTGAAGTGCTTACTTCAGAAATGTTTCCAGCTCAATTATATCCCCTCGCAGATAAAGCTACTTTGCTTAAAAACTACAAAGGCAAAAATGTTGAAGACCTTCCGACGCCATCTTTCGTTGTTGATCGAGGAATCTTTCATAGGAATTGTGAGAGGATGTTATCCAATGCCACGAAATTGAAAGCGGATTTCAGGGCACATGTAAAAACTCATAAGACCCTAGAAGGCACTCGCTTGCAATTGGGTACTGGCTCTAACACGACGGACAGAATCGTCGTATCAACTCTACTGGAAGCTTGGGGACTTATGCAGTTAGTTGAGGATGGTCTTATCAAGGATATACTATTCAGTTTACCTGTCGTGAAATCAAGGTTAGGAGAATTAGCAGCTTTGTCTTCCAAAGTTCAGAACCTTAGATTGATGCTAGACAACGTCGAGCAATTGGATACGTTATCAGAATATAACAAGCAGAACCCTGGTACTAAGAAGTGGTCAATATTTCTCAAAATTAATATGGGTACTGACAGAGCCGGTTTGGTGACTAAAACAGATAACTTAGACGAAACTTTAAAAAAACTATTGACCGACAATGATACGAAAGACAATGTTGAATTATATGGGTTCTATGCGCATGCCGGTCACTCATATTCTTCCGATTCTCAACAGAAAGCGAAGACATTTCTACTTCATGAAATAACTCATGTAAATGAAGCAGCTAAAGCAGCCATTGAAATTGATCCCAGCTTGAATAATTTACAGCTTTCTGTCGGAGCAACGCCAACAGCTCATGCCTCAGAAGTTTTATCGAATGAGAGCGTGAGTTCCTTATTAGGAGAGGAATTGAGTGGTAACTTGGAACTTCATGCTGGAAATTATCCATTTTGCGACTTACAACAAGTAGCCACAAATTGTATAGGGTATGAAGATGTTTCATGCAAGGTTATGGCTCAAGTTCTTTCCACGTACCCTAATAGAGGAACAAAAAGACCTGGAGAGCAACTCGTAAATGCTGGTGTTATTGCTTTAGCTAGAGAATTTGGCCCTATACCAGGCCATGGGAAAATTGTTAAACCCAGCCAATATAATAATTGGATTGTTGGTAGGTTGAGTCAGGAGCATGGGATATGTGTACCTTTAGATGAATCAGTGAAGACAGAATTTATACCTTTAGACACGATCGTGAGTATCGTTCCGCAGCATAGCTGTATCACAGCTGCTTCCTATCCTTGGTATTACGTCACTGATGGTTCCGATGAAGTGGTCGATGTATGGGTTCCTTATAGGGGATGGTAATACATGTATATATGTGTATATGTGTATATACATAATCGAACTTAATGCCAAAATTTAATAATCAATGTAAGTGTAAGTAGTTAGAATGACACATTAGAATTAAATAATAAAAAAATATGTATCAGACTAAGTATTTAAATACCTAAAAAAGCACCATATTTAACTATAAAGATTTTTCAAGTTGTGCCAACGTCTCCAAATCTAATTTGTACTTCTTGTATGAGCCTAACAGAGATACGTTATTTAATGGAGGTCTGCCTCCCAAAAATTTCCCGTAACCATAAATTTCTTTTAATGCGTATTTTACACCGATGACGTTCATCTCAGCTATCATTCTTTCTGCCCTGGTTACGAAATATTGTATCCTAGAAGCTTCTTGAATATTTCCTTCCTTAATCAAATTAAAAAGCTTCACCATAACTTTTGGAAATAAAGCAGACAACCCGTCTATGGCGCCCGAGATCCCAACTGACATTGCTGGCACAAGGATTTGACCTAAACCAGTGAACGCCTTAAAGTTGGCTTTACGAATAGTTGGACTGTTTCCAACCAACGTGTACAAATCCATGTCAAAATGTGTCAACTTCACCCCAACAATATTAGGGTGAAGAGAAAGAGCCTCATAGGTTTCAATTGTTAAAGTTACATTGTTGCAAGTGCCTGGATAGTTGTATATTATAATCGGCAAGCTGGACTCATCAGCAATTTTTGTGAAATATTCAATGATACCTTGCTGGCTAGTCAAGGAAGGGCCAAAATAACCTGGAACCAATAATATGATAAAATCAGCACCAGCTTTGAAAGCTGACTTGGACTCTTCAATTGCTTCTCTTATGCATCCTAACGGTGGCGCTCCTGAAATAAGTTTGAAGTTTTCGTCTGGTATTGCAGCTCTGATTGCTGACACGATATTGTACCTTTCACGGATTGACAAATGCACACACTCACCTAAAGATCCTGAGACTAGCAACCCTGTTATACCGTTCGTATACAACATTTTTGCATGTTCAACTTGGCTCTCTAAATCTAAAGAGTTTTCAGGATCATCTTCGAAGAAGGTTGTAACTGGTGAGTAGATCCCTGAAGGAATTATTTTGTTGCTTATCGTCATTATTATTGAAACCAAAGGCTGAGATAAATATAAGATGCAAAAGTTTTCTCTTATTATATACGAATATTGAATATTATATACTTGGTAACCAAGACCTCAAAATTGATGCAAATACTAATGACTATAGGTGGAGGGACTTCTGCTCAATTGGATGCGGGTATGCTCGCAACATATTACTAAGTTTGGAAATGGGGAAGCTTGTATATAAGAATATGTATGGTGGGGGTGGGGGGACAATGTACCAAAAGCTTTCTCCTAAACCAACGATCGTTAACAATTCGCCCCATTCTAAAGGAGCAGTGAATCAACCAGAAGCAAGACATTTCTACAAATTATAGGTGCATCTAGAATTATTTCTTTAGCTAGTAGCGTATTTTTCTGTCAATGTTTACTCCTATACGAACTTTGGAAAGATATTTTATGCACAAGATAAGATCAAATGATCGCCTTTAGATTGGCCTAAGGAGTCAGTGAATTCACTGAGAAATGATTTCTTCAACTCAATTTAAAACCTACGTTCAGCAAATGTGATTCAGTAAAGTTTTCATTCTCTCTTCAAAGCAGTATATATTTCAGTAATCATATTAGGAATGTGTTTTATCGTTTAAGCCCAGGATTTCGATGTCACTTTCACATTGGAATTGAAAATTGGGCTGTTAAATACCTTTCTTTGGTTGCCCATACCAACCCAAGCCGTAATTCAACTCACATTTAGAAACCTTCCATTCAAAGTTTTGAATTGATGAATTTAACTCATCAACTTTCTGTAGAAGAGATTTGATGTCTTCTTCATCGAGCTCTTTAACAAACCTCACGATCGTTATATGCATTGTAGGAGATAAGTACCTTGGTTGGGCTTTAATATCATATAGGGACACACTTTCAAAGACGTCCTGTCTATACCGTGAGCTGCATTTCCCAACAGAAGTGAAAGAAACAGCGATAGCATTGGAATCAAAGCATATCAATGGCTCATTGAGAACTGGACCATCATTTGCAATTCTTAATATCGTCTCAATGTGAGGAAGAACCTCCTCTACAATTTTCATGATTGAAGATTTAGGTAAAAGCAGAGCGATTTCTAATACAGTCAAGTGTAACAATTCTGGAGGCAGAAACCATAATGCCTGGTTAGCCTTCACAGAAGACTTAATTATGTTTTGAATTAATTGTACTTTTTCTGTTAATGATTCTGAAGGCCGAGCAACAATACCACAAGTGTACCTGTTATCTTCAGTCACACCTGCTAAGATTGGATCAACATTTATTTTCATAGTGGAGAGAAGTCTCTCCAGCATACGACGATTATAATCTTGACGAAATTCATCCTCTTCTTTACAAGTCGGGTACTTAAAAGTGAGTTCTGAATAAATATTAGACATCGTTAAACTGGCATCTTATTTTAATAGTAAGTCATCGTACTTAATTTTATTTTTCTTTTTGGCCAATGTGGATAAAAAATTGACAAAAATCAATGAACAATGATTGATATTCAAAATATATTAATGGATCCGTTATAGTGGATACCGCAGATCCTATGTACTTATTAATGATTTACTTCTTAAATTTTATTTCGACTAGCTACAGTTATTAACCAAGCGATCTTTCATTTTCTCTCACACATTCAATGAACTAAATATTACCCATAAATACTAGAGCGTGAATACAGCCAAAAAAAGTGCAAACACGGTATTCGATATATACATGCATTTCCTATGTTATGTCATTTTCTTTCATTATCATTCTCGCGAAGGACTTTTCAAGATAAACTTATAAAATTGCCGTCCATGAGTCTCATGGTTGCGTTAGCCAAAATTTTGGGAGGGTATTCGTTGTTAAATGAGTGCAACGTAGGAAATATCTGAGCTAGCCTAATTGTTATGTAAGACGCCTCTGTTAAAGCAAACTGCTGTCCTAGACAAATTCTCGGGCCACTGCTAAAAGGCATATACGCCCAACCAATGCTTTTAAGATCTGACCATCTTTCTGGCCGAAATGTATTGGCATCTTTCCCATAATATTCAGTCAGTCTGTGCATACTATAAGTGGAGTAAACAATTGTTTGTCCCTTTTGAATAAAAATTGGGGAGATTCCATCAGGGCCACCACCTTTAGGCAAGGTGGTATCTTTTCTGGCAACTCTTAAATTATTCGGAACTGGAGGATACATCCTCAAAGTTTCATCTACAACCCATCTCAAGTAAGTACATCTTTTCATCGACTCAAAGGTTATGTCCCCAAGATTAACGCTATCATTGTTTCCAAAACAAGCATAAATTTCTTGCTTGAGCTTCTCCCATATAACAGGGTTCCTTGATAGTTCAAAAAAAATAAACGACAAAAGACTTGCGGTAGTGTTTCTTCCGGCTAACATGATACTCAATAGTTCATCTTGAATAACCTTTGGATCTTTTGTTTTCTTTACCAACTCGTATAAAAAGATATACCCATCTTTACTTTTAGATTCCAATTCTTCTTCGCTAGTTGCTAGTGCTTTTTTTACATAATATTGAGTGAAATCCTGAACTTTTGCATTAGCCTGACGAAATTCTTTAGTATTGATTAGGAAGTAAAATCCACCCGCAATCAGTCTAAGCATCAAGTATTTTTGGGAAATATTGAACGCTTCTTCAAAATTGGTCCTAGTATTGTGTTCCAAGCTACTAATATTATTTTCAGTTCTTAAAGTTTCAATGGATTCCCCAAAGAGAAATTCGGTAGAGGCATCGAGCGTTAGATTATGAAATAAAGGTTGTATGTCAAATGATATTCCATTTTGATCACGCACATGTTTGCAAAAAGCCTGTAAATGCGGTTCCAATGATTGAATATGTGCTACCTTTTCCTTTACAAACTGTGGTTTCAACATAAGTCTAGAATGTTTCCATCTTTCTCCCTCTGAAGCAAATATACCATGTCCTAAGAGAGGTTGGAAGTATTGTTGTCTTTGACCGATACTGAAATCATTAAACTGTATTGCAACCATTGCTTTAACATTCTCGGGATTTTTGGTTTGAATTATGTTCTTAAAAAGAACAGAAGTATACATCGTGTCGGCATTACTTTCTTCAAAGCTTTTTCGATGCTCTTCTGGTAGCCTTCCTGCTTTCCATACTCTCAAAAGTTCTATAGGTCTTCGAAAAACATTCCCTTCGTTAGATTTCTTAATGGCTTTACAACCCCATTTATGTGCAAGAAATGTCTGCTTAGCAAGCTGAACTAATTTGAATATACTTATAGATAATACAATTACTATTAACCAGCCATTGAGCTGGGATATTTCCTGATGAAAGTTAATCATGGTAGCTGTTAATGGTAACATTCATTCCAAATCGCAAAAATGAACTCTTAAGTAGATTTTTGATGTGGGGAGTGCGCTATGAGCCCCCAAAAAAAAAATTATCATATGTCAAATAGTGCCTGTTTGTTTAAGGTTACCTATAGGCTCTTGTAAAGCACACAGTAGCAATTTCAAAATTGTAGACTAGAGCTCAGGCACTGAAAAAATTTCAAGTTTATTATATCAAAACAAGCGTTTGTACTAAAAAATAAAGACTAATAAAATGTGTTCTACTTAATTTTAACATGCTTCAAATTATTTAATTTAAGCAGTTTCAACATAGGGATAAGCATTTGTGAATAAGTCATCATTTCCAGGGTCTTTGTACGAAGGCTTTAAGAACTCAAGAGGATTTTTCAATTCGTAAAAACCGCAAAATGGCTCACTTGTGGTTAATCCTAAAGCTTTCAAAGCATCAACTGATAACGACTTAAAGTATTCAATTGGTGTACCCAAGAATATGTTTTCTTCCTGTCTGTTGGTACCCTGAGTCATGAAAAGAATAATCAAAATTCTATGTTCATTTTCAGTAGTATTGGCACTACCTCCATGGTAGCATGATGCCAACATAAAAAAGCAGTCCCCTTTCTCTAATTCTGCGTAAACACATTCTTCTTCCTTGGGCTTCCTAAAATGGTCCCATAAATGAGATCCCGGAACAAATCTTGTTGCTCCATTGGCTACTGTGGTCTTAGAAAGACCCAAAACGGTTCCAACTGCAGTTTCGTATCCATATTCGTATTTATCCATTTTATGTCTGATATTATGATGAAGAATATCATCGCGGTGCAACTCTTGATCTTTCGCACCAGGACCAACATCAAAAGTAATTGTTGAATTGTGTTGAGCTGGTGAAAATCCAGTTGCCGCTCTATCTCCTACAATAAAATAATTCTCCTTTGATAAGAAGTTATTGGAGACTGCAATATTTAACGGATGAGCTAAAAACTTCTCAGCAACCACCTTTGATTTAACACAGGTTCTACTAGCTCTCCTGGTTTCTTTGGGAAAGAAACCTCCCTCCCATGCCTTATCGGCATCCAAATAGGGCCTTACATCTTTCAAGATTGCATCGCAATCCTCGAGTGATAAATAGTTCTTAACCAAGCAACCACCATAAATTTCTAGTTTCTCTATTATTTTCTCAGCAGTTACAGGCTCATCTACTGTGAGATCTTCCTTCGTAACCTTCATTGTCCTCTCATCAGGAACAGTTCTGGCTTTTGCTTTCTTTACTCCGCCATCCTCGAAAAGTGTGACATTATCAGCAGTTTTAGAGTATACTTGCATTGCGAATTCTCCTAAAGTTATGATTTCCTTCTTGCTGAATGAAATATGAACGTAGCAGATATATAGGTATATATATATATATATCAGCTATATATATTTTTATCTTTTCCGCTCAAGAGGCTGCATCAGAGTTCAACTTTAAGGTGCGCCTACATTTTCCCAATTCAGAATTTGCATCCGCGAAGCTAACAGAGATAACCCCCCATGATAAGAAAACCTTTCTACAAGGTAGATTTACCTTATTTCAGGCGACAATGGGAGAAAGAGATGTATAAGTGAGAAGCAGTAAGATTTAAATTAACGAACGATTGACATCTGAGCAAAAATTCGATATCAGTACGTGAAAACAGAAAGACTTCGTTCGTAAGATTTTTAATGGCATGAACCCCGATAGATAGAAGTAAAGATTTCGCGTAAGAATGAATAATAATCGCTTGCAAAAGAAACAACATGCTTCATATTATGAATTTTAACCTAAAATTCAATAATTGATAAAGACCGTATTAGGGCCACTTCAATCGTTTTTGTGATTTTCGGTGAAAGTCCGATCTTTCTTTTTTGTTTTGAGTTCTATCATAAATCCTATGTGTAGTATTGTGGCCAATACTATGTCGCTGATAAAAAATTACTGATAAGTTCTGATTAAAAAAATGCCTATATATAAAAGAAATCCGAGATTTTATTGTCATCCATAAAAAATAAATACTTTTAATGGGAACATTCACCAGGACTAGGACAGGATGTTGGACTTGCAGGAAAAGGTATGTTTATTTGTTCTCTTTTATGAGAGTATAACTAACGAATCAGGCGCAAAAAGTGTGACGAAGGAAAACCCTATTGTAAAAATTGTACGAGGCGTGGAAGAAAATGCGAGGGATATGATATTCAACTTCAATTCGTTGTTGATAAGAATAAAGACGTCTCAAATAAGAGCTCAAGGAAGGGATTTTTTATAGCGAATCCCAAAAGCCTTTCTAGCTCGTCATCTGAAGGCACTAAACATATTAAAGAGCAAAACCCAGAGCAAAATCAAAATCAAATTATCGCTTCCGAAGTATCACAAGGAATACCAGTCAAGGTACAGCCTTTCAGAAACCTTATCCTGAATGAGTCTTCTGATAAGATGATAGTAAGGGTTGAGAACCCAACTATTTCAAAGAAGGAGACGACAGAAAACCAAGAGATTGCTACAGTCTATCCACATATCGAAGAATTGCTCAGTCCAAAGTCCAATATTCAAACCATTGCAGATACATCGCCGATTTTGAAAGACTTGCCTGTGGAATCCAGCTCTAGCGAAGATAATGATAATGACTCTCAAGATCTGAACCATTTTCTGCTTCTAGATCAAGTAATTCAAGATTATATGATTCGCTTAAAGGATTATGGCACAGCCCAACTAAGTCAAAGACAAGAAGGTCATATTTTAGCTCTTCCGAAGCTTTTATCTCATAAAGAAGAGAATATTCTTTTGAAGCATTTTTTTGAAGAAGTATTGCCATTATTGGACGCAAATCCTGCAGCACCATGGGCCAAATTGACCTTAAGCTATTGTAAATTTGATGTCGCAAAGAATTGTTTTTTATGTATTGCCAGTGTTCATTTACAAAAGAGAAAAAATCATCAGAACCAAGAACTTTATACAAACAGCGTCACTTACTTGTCTTCTATAATGGAAGTCTTCTTGAAACTAATTGGTCCTAAGAATGTTGCGGCAGGAATGAAGATTACTAGTAATGATGCGCTGAATTCATTCATGATATTAGTTCTCATATACATATTCTTGATATATACATTTATTGAAAGTGGAATCAGCTCTTCGGCAAGACAATGTTTCCTGGTATTTGATAATATTGTGAGTGGAGATGAGCTTTTGGTTCACATGGCTGAAAATACCAGTAATGAAGACTTGATATCATTGATAGCAGTGTTGTCTTGGTTTGACTGTATTGCTGCTATAACGTCTTATGATTGCAGACTACCGCTTTGTCAGGATGAGTGGTTCGGTAGTGACAATAGCTCCTTTTCCCTTAGAGAGATAATGGGTTGCCCCCGACAAATATTTGTTATATTGAGGGCCATTTCAGAGATTCGTTACAAGTTAAGACGAAACATTTTAACAAATAACTCAATTAGCTTAAGAATGTCATATGATAGTCTTGAGGCAAGAATCGTGAAATACAGAGAATATGTAATCCCTGGCCTTGAGGATGATAATTATCAATGTCAGCTTAAATGTGCCCAGTGCTGGGCTATTGCTGCTTATGTCTCATTGATTAGAGTGATCAGTTATAACGAAGTAATGATAAAGCCCTTAATTAATGAATTTTTAGATGTTTATGGTACTTTGGATCAGAATGACAGGATAGTAACTCAAATGATATGGCCATTGTTTATTGTTGGGTGTGAATGTCAAAATAATAAAGAAAGGCTTACTTGGTTGTCTTATATTGATAGTCTTTATAATATTACTCTTACTGGTGTTGTTTCAAGCACGAAAAAGATTGTCACAGATATTTGGGAAACGCAACAGCCTGTTGAAGCATGCATTATGGCATTTGCTTCCGAAAACAAAGATTTTCTTCCTGTCTAGCACACTTTTCGTTAATATTATTCTTCCATTGCAAAACATCATAACTAGCATCTTACTGAAGACTATGATGTTTTTTGGATTATATGATATCTATTTATTCTGTTTTTTAGATTATTATGAATCCGAAATGTAATCACTGTAATTTCCTCAAAATATTCTTAAAGTATTTCAAAGTATTTCAGGCATATATACAATTGAGTAATGTGGCCCCATTGCATTGTTATGTGAGTTACATATACTGTAATTTAGAAACTAAAGCTATGTCAACAAGCAGATGTATATTACTTTATCAAGAATGCATTTAAAATGATTCCCTGAATTTGAAAACTTTAAATAATCAACTAAATATTTGTGATGCCTTCTCTTAAGTGTTTTTTTGTTACCAAATTCCAGTAAAGATTCTTTGACTTTTTCCTCCAATATGGACCAGTAGCAATCATCAAAAGTGAAGTGGAGAAACAAGCCAAGCAAACAAAGGCTGCTGTTATAAAACAATTCTGATATCCCATGTTTGTTACCCATGGGGAAATCCCATAATTGATTGCAAAGCCCATTAAATTTCTAATCATTATAACTACGACCATACATTCACAGGACATTTCATGGTAAGTATCAACCACGTACGTCACGCTGACACTGCAACCAATTGGTGCTAAGCCACCCATTAAACCAGCTCCAATCACTAGTCCAAACCAATGAACTTCATGTGCAGCACCTACTCCCCAAAGAATCAAAGATGCTGGCCCCAAGATCATGTATAATATTAGGGACCACAAACGATCTTCTGCTAAGGATAATCCATTTCTTCTTCTTGCAAGTCTTATCTTTAAGTAATCCAAGATCCAACCTGCATATGAATAGAATATTATAGCGAAGATCAAAGGTGAAACATAAACCACTCCAGTCATGTTACTCGAGAAGTTGTATGGACTGCTAGTGAGAACCAAAGAAAGGGTTGCATTCATAACCGAATACCAAATAAGAGCCGAGCCATACAAGAACCCTGACCATAAGACCACTGGAAACATACACATTTGGAAAGGTCCAAATAGGTAATGAAAAAGAAGAAACTTTTTTGATGGGCTTCGAAAACTTAACTTTTCTACGAAAGTTTTTTCCGGTATCTCTTTATTAATGTGTTCTTCGGTACTCAAGATTGGGGAAATGTTAGAATTAGTTTTCTCGAGGTCAATGACCTGGTTAACATTTATGGTTTGTGGATTTTTCTCTTCGATAGACTTAATTTTTTCAATAGCTTTAATAGGAGCTCTACTATAGCCGCTTTCTTCCATGAATACAAGAATAAATACAAAAGCAACTGCATTCCAAATACAGCTGAAGTAAATAACCCATTTCCATCCCATCCCTGTTTCGATAAAACCAGCTACTAAAGGAGCCAAATAGTTAGAACCAAATACTGATATCGCGTAAACTCCCATCCATGTTGCTCGTTCATGTTCAAAGAAAACATCTGATATAGATACCTCTGGTAACGCCTCCACGGCAGCAGCAACAAAGCCTTGTAAAATTTTGCTTCCTATCCAAGTTCCGCTTGTCGTTGCATATGGTTGCCATATACTAATTAGGCAACAAGCCAACAGTGAAAATAAATAAACTGGACGTTTACCAAACTGCAAGGATAAAGGAAGAAAAATCATACAACCTATTCCGAGGAATAAGA
Source organism: Priceomyces carsonii (assembly GCF_900007245.1). Classification (NCBI taxonomy): domain Eukaryota; kingdom Fungi; phylum Ascomycota; class Pichiomycetes; order Serinales; family Debaryomycetaceae; genus Priceomyces; species Priceomyces carsonii. The sequence continues at coordinate 61,410 of NW_026946677.1, read as the reverse complement.
ACATGTATCCCGTTCCATCATTTAAAGTATCCAACAGCATTTCGGTGGCATCAACAATTGCTGGAAGGACAGAATAAATAGATGTTGTCGGTATCCCAACACTAAACACATAAACAACAAGGCAAAACATGTGCATATACTTTCTTTTTCTTGACCAGTTTAATGGATCATTCGGGTCATCTGATGGTGTCGGAACTAAAATAACATCGTCTCGTTTATTTTTGGATCCATGCATCTCAAGAGCTAGAGGATCCATTTCAACTAACTTCGTGGTTCCAGGAACCTCGTCAACATTAAAAGTCATTGTGTTACTTGTCTAATTGGTTTTTCAAAGTCTTGAACTATGTGTAATGGTCTTTTTTAAATGCTTTATTGTTATCATGAGTTCTGTATTTTTCAGTCTTATCTCGCGCTTGAACGCACCTTTTAGGGTTGTTTTTATGCAGGCATTTCGATAACGTTTTATCGATTCAAATAAATGTTGTTTATGCCGAATGATAGCGCTTAAATTTGAAGCTTTCAAGAAAGTGTGAAGTCCAACCATTTCTATGTAAACTTGATGACAATTCTTTTAACTCATCTCATGCATATGGCTGGATAAAAGCTATCATGTTATACCCTTAAAATTATTTCCACCTTTATTCGTCCTTGTCACAAGATTGTCAGCAATAACTAGTTTTTGTTTGGGCGATAACTAGTTTTTTTTGGTTATCTTTCTCTTTGATAAACAGGTCACCAGTCACTTCCTCTTTGATTTCAAAGCTTATGAGCTAATCAATGATATTGTCAATATATCAAAAAGATATATAACACACAAGAGGAAACTACATGTAAAGCTAGACCAAGTTTTTCTTTCAAAACCAGCTTCGAAGTATATCTGCTAGTCGACGTATGAAAGGTTGTTAAAAAAAATTTTACTTTCATGGCTATGAGCAATCTCAAACATGAGCTGTAGTTGTACTTTTGCATTGATACAAAAGGAGAAACAATAATATATAGTCTCTTTGTTATAATATTTGTAACTTGGGAAAAGATGGCCGTGTTTCAACAGTAAGATCTTAACAAATATCCCTGGAACTAAGGATATGAAAGACATCAGGGGTTTTCATAATGGAGAAAAACTGAGCTAGCAGATCACCGCTCCATAATAAATGTAACTAGATTAGGAATAAGACTAATTAAAAATGTACTATCACCAAAAACATGCCGTTTCTTGGTAAATAGCGTTTCTAATTAGATTCTTTTGAAAAGTAACTTCAAACCAGTTGCATTCATGTTAGGTCTCCGACTTTTGTAGTGTCTTATCCAATTTTTCATGAAAATTTACAGTCCTCCGATAGAACCATGAATCTGAAGCAATCGTATTTTTAATTACATCTCTACAATAGGTTGGTTTTCTTTTAGTTCTGATACATGCTTCACAAAACTACTATCTACTGTTCTGATTTATTTTTTCTTGCGCTAGATTAATCCTTTTTGGGCGAGTTATGTGCATTACAGATATTTGTTTTCTTGTAGAAACCATCGGCACTTAGCTCAACGTATTCTATGCAGCCGATTAGTCGCGCTTATCATTACTTTTTTTTAATAATCAAATACTTAAGCTCGCGGTGATAAGAAAATGGGCGCCAGCAATGTTTATGCTTCACGATTCTAGATACACCTATAATTTTAATTTGCGCTTATTGTATTTCAAAACGGTAGTCTCAGGAGGTTGTTATGAAACAGATCAACTAAGAACCATCTTTTCATTATTGAATAGGGGAATTATAATTTCATTTATAAAAGGTCCTTCTCCTTCGTTTTAGTATTTTCATGAATGTCGATCTTCTAAAAACATTAAAATGATATACTCCGAATTCACAGATAACACAACTGATCCTGTTTTATTTGAAACATGGAAGCCAAAAATTGCAAAGTACTTGAAAAATTTAGAAGACAGTATTGTAGTTGAATATTTGGCGCCAGCAGCATTAGTTCCAGACGATCTAGATAAACCTTTCAATGCCACCCTAGTTGCTGATAAGGTATTGTCCGAGAAAGAATTGGATATTACTTCGAAATCTGCGTGTTGTTTGGCCAAAGAAATCTCCGAAGGAAAACTTTCTTCTCTTGAAACTTTCAATGCGTTTGCCAGAAGAGCAATTATTGCCCATCAGTTGACTAATTGTGCTATGGAATTCTTCATCGATGAGGGGCGTGAAAGAGCAAAAGCTTTAGATGCTTATTTCAAAAAACATGGTAAAACAGTTGGTCCGTTGCATGGATTACCAATATCCTTGAAAGAGCATTATAATTACAAAGGTAGAGTGACCCATGGAGCTTATGTGTCACTTATTGAAAATGTGACTGAATCACATGCTACTACTGTTCAAAACCTTTATGATGCAGGTGCTGTGTTTTATGTTAGAACTACAGAGCCTCAAAGCTTGATGCATTTGGATTCAATTAATTTGATAACAGGCCGTGGTAGAAATCCTTATAATACTTCATTAGGTCCGGGTGGCTCCTCTAGTGGTGAAGGAATCATCGTGCGTATGGGAGGGTCTAGTATGGGCGTGGGGACAGATATTGGAGGATCGATTAGGGCTCCTTCGGCATTTTGCGGATGCTGGGGTTTAAAGCCAACCCAAAAGAGAATTTCGTTGAAAGGTTGTTCTACGACTATCCCCGGGCAAGAAACCGTTTACTGTCTCATGGGTCCCATTTCTAGATTTTCTGAAGATTTGAGCTTTTGGATGAAAAGCGTAATCGAACAGAAACCTTGGAAATTTGACTCAACATTAGTTCCTCTCCCATGGAGAGAAGTGCCGTTTCCAGAACCAAAAAAGCTTAGGGTTGCTATATCTCTTGATGATGGCATTGTGCGTCCCCATCCACCTATCGAAAGAGGATTGAAGTATGTAAAGAAAATTTTAGAAAAGAACGGTGTAGAAGTTGTCGAGATTGACTTGCCAAGAACGTTAGAGGCTTTTGAGGTAGTAAATATGATTTATTCTGCAGATAGCAATAAGGGTCAGCTTGACGCCTTAGGAGCATCAGGAGAACCTTTGACTCATTTAACAAAATGGGCAATGGGTTATGGAAAAGGCACTAATCCAGTCAGTGTTTATGAATTAAGAGCACTTACTGCTACTAGAGACTCAATTAGAGACGATTACTTGGAATTAATGGAAAAAAATGGCTTCGACTTTATATTGGGCCCCACTTATGCTGGTGTTGCACCGGTTCCTGATACCCTTCATTATTGGGGATATACTGCTTTGTGGAATCTACTTGATATGCCAAATGTCATCTTCCCAACAGGGCTATTCCAAGATCCTTCCATTGATCTCGTTGATGAGAAATATATTCCCAGAAATGACATTGAGAAATATGAATATAATTTGTACAAAGATCCAGAAGTATTTAGAGGAGCTCCAATCAGTTTGCAGCTCACTGCTAGAAGATATGATGATGAAGAATTGTGTAAATTTGGTGAATTTGTAGATGAATTGCTAAAATCTTCATAAATCGGAATCGATGCTTTTTAAATGGTCAATCAAAGTACTATTGTATGCCTTGAGAACATTTTACTTAAATTTGGTTCAAATCTAGACAAAATAATTCATGTAATCCAATATAGACTTCGAATAAACACTCTGTAATGTATTGCATTAATACTATAATTCATAAGACATAATGTTTTAGATGCTTCTAACTGTCACATTAAACTATTAGTACTCCGATATAAATGGGATCTTTATTTCACTCAATTATTGTTTCTTCCTCACCTATGATTGCGCACCTTACATATTTATAATTCAGGAGAAAAATTGGTCTAAGATCTTTCTTGCCTGATTCTTTCATAAGAATAGGATGGGTATAAATAAATGCTGTTTAAGCTTGGTAGGTAATATAAATAGACAAAAATTCTTTCGCTATACATTTGAGGCAAAAATCATCCTATAAAGCCAGTTTTAAAATACATGCGGCTTCAGCTGGGAATTATCTTCCCTTTCGTTCAAAGCTCACTTGGGTAGGATCGCTCTTATTGCCAGAGAAGCAGGCTGCTGCATGAATAAGAAAGGATACTAGATAACACATTACATTCAGGACCACCTAGACTATTTAGTATGCGCTAAGCGCGATTGTTTATTTCGGATATACCAGTCTCACTAAAGCCTCATGTGCGAAAGTCTTTCATAAGCTGGTATGTATGTCCTGAAAGTCATAACTTATCTAGTCTGATATTTCTCTCCCAACAGATTAAATGCTCTCAAAACATGCTTAGTCTATTATTTGCTTTCCATATCTGGTAAAGGCATTTAAAAAAATTATTCTTTATCAATCATATGCATATTTTCACAGCTCCAGTCTTACTTACTTAGTGTAATCTAAGCGACAAAATCGGCAGTAGCCTATTGTTTAAACATTTTTCATATAGCAGGATGGTTTTCAAGTACATCTTTGAGGAAATTAGAGACACGCAGTCCATATAATTTAAATGGAGAGAATCCCGTATAATTTTCGTTTATTTAGTATCCATCTTCTGAAGTAAAAATGCTTGAAAACAAAACCGTCGAGTCAGTTGAATATACAGGAACCCTTTCAGAACATGGCGTTAAATGTTTAAATGTGAAAGGGGAGCAGGAACGTGTAGCGGAAACATTCAATCTTTCCCATGCCATTATTGTACCATCTAACAAAAGTTTTGTTTTCACTTCTGGTCATATCGGATGTGATGATGACATGTTCTCCTATACTCCTAGTATAGAAGTTCAGATGTTCAATGCTTTCGAAAACATTGAAAAGACATTAGTCGGGGCTGGCGCTCTGGATGGCTGGGGTAGTGTTATTCAGTTGACAACATATCATTTGAACGATATTCAATCTCAAGAATTTGGCGATGCTTTGAACAAGGTATATGAAAAGTATTTAAATAAAAATAGACCAGGATGTACTATATTAGGTGTAAGCCAACTTGGTATTAAAGGCATGCTAGTTGAAGTCCAAGTCACGGCTATTATTGACACTTAATCAAGCTATACCTCTTCTAAAGCTAGTTAATTTTAGTAAGAATATTTAACAACACATAAGTGGACTTAACTTCAAAATATCACTACAAATAAATTGTAATACAAATAAATGAAAGTGAGAAGACAATTCTATAATTATAGGGTACATAAATAGTATTCATTTATAGTAATCTTAATGTCTTTATTAGAGAAAAACTTGAGAGTACGACAAAAAAAATTACCGGGCCAGATGATTCATAATATCGTGTTCATCGTAAAAATATCACTAATTTCAATATCAGGAAAATCTACAGGTGTCAGGTAAGATCAAAATTGTCATTTTGATCGCAAATACTCTATCGAATATATTTACGCCATCGCGCTTTTAAACGTTGGCTGCATACACATCACTTAAGCGTATTTTGTATATTTTTCTGAGAAACATAGAGATCCACGAAGAGACCCTAGAATCATGCTTTCACGCTGGCAGGGAATTCCGAAAAGAATTTCTTATGAGAGAGGCGTGAAATCGACATTTCATCTCAGAATATTCGAAAGGACATCGAAGAGCTGTTAGAGGACTAAATACATTTCTTTCTTTGTTGCAACCTCTTCTTGTAGAAGTATGTGCATGTGAAGCGTTTCTGCGTGTCTTTTTAAACGGCGCTCCCCCACCGTTTTTTTTTTCATCTCTAGAAACGCCACTTTTTGACCGCCTAATGGGGAAATAGCAATTAAACTTTGCTGCAATCGATGGAGGTCCGACTTTAGCATTTGGTTTATAAGTGTCTTGCAATCATCAAACTGCTGGCAAACATTACATATTATACTTTCTGAATAAATTTTGAACAATGCAATTTGAAGGTTACGCTGTTACTGATCCAGAACATTATACAACGGTTGAAAAAATCAAATTCACTCCTAAAACATTTGATGACCATGATGTGGACATCAAGATCATAGCTTGTGGAATTTGTGGACTGGATTGTCATACAATAAGTGGTGGTTGGGGTAAATATAATGTTCCTCTTATCGTAGGACATGAGATTATTGGTCATGTTGTGAATGTTGGAAAGAAAGTTTCAACACTCAAAGTTGGAGACAGAGTTGGTGTGGGTGCACAGGTTGGTGCTTGTCTTGAATGTGATATATGTAAGTCAGGTGAAGAAACATACTGTCCCCATTTAATCGATACATATAACGCTAAATATCCTGATGGATCAACTGCCTGGGGAGGATATGCATCGCACGTAAGATGCCATGAATTTTTCACATTTAAGATTCCAGATAAATTGGAAACAAGCGTGGCTGCTCCAATGCTTTGCGCAGGCATAACAACTTATGCCCCCATTAAAAAGAACTTCACTGGACCAGGGATGAAAATTGGAATTATCGGAATTGGAGGTCTTGGCCATTTAGCAATTATGTGGGCGAAAGCGTTAGGATGCGAAGTCTTTGTGTTTTCTAGAGGAACAAAAAAGAAAGATGACGCATTCAAGCTAGGAGCCGATCACTACTTCGATCTGACACAGAAGGAGTTTGGCGAGAATTTGAATTACAAGTTAGATATGATTTTGTCTTGTGCTAGCTCCTCTAAGAGTTTTGACATAAATGAATTTTTGAAGATGCTTAAGGTGAGAGGTAAATTCATTAGCGTTGGTTTACCTGAAGAGCCCTTCAGTGTAATGGCTCAAAGCTTTACTGGAAATGCATGCTTCTTAGGCTCTTCTCACCTCGGTAATAGAAAGGAAATGTTTGAAATGCTCAATTTAGCTGCTGAAAAGGGAGTGAAAACTTGGGTTGAAACAATTCCAATTAGTGAATCGGGGGTTAAAAAGGGATTAGAGAAGACTCTACACAACGATGTTAGGTATAGAGTAGCCTTGATAGATTTTGATAAGCAGTTTTAAAAGTTGAAATTTCTTAGAACCTTATATATATATTAAACTTTGATTTTCCACTGTCTATCTCAAAAGTCTAATGGCAATCAATGTAGCTGACTTAAAAATTACTGCTTCTATCTACACTTATTCCCGTGAGACCGGTTGTATATAAATTTTTGATTGTTTAATGCAAGTAAGAGAAGCTCAAGCAAAACTAAACAATAATTATCTCATTCATAACAATACGCTTCAAAGGTCTACATCTGAAACCTGGGAGCTTCGATTTTCTAGATTCTGGTTTTGCGCATATAAATGAAAGATCTATTTATTTTGGACTTATTTTACTTCTTTGGTTAACCAAAGCACCAGAATCCGTTATTAATCCACTCAACCTCGTCAGCGACTCCATTTCTTCCAAAGTCTTTCATCATGGGTAAAAAATTTTTATTAGAGTCGTCGTATGCCCACTCATTTTTGGCCAATCTTTGAACAATAAAGTTGTGAGTTTCTTTATCTTTTGTATAAATATCCTGGACACTCAAAGAGATGGGAATTTTTTCAAGATTAATAAACAAATCAAAACTGTATTCGAAAATTGTCTGTTTCAAATAATTTTCTATCAAAGCCAAATCTTGGGTAACGATTTCAGGCTCAATGGTCACTGATAAATCCGTAAAAAGTTTATGTACCAACACGCCTGAATAATCGATATTACTGCCAATAATGACAAAAGTCTCTTTCTCTAATAAGGGATGTAAAATCCTCAAACCGATAGTTCTTTTGTGAATTCCAAAATTAGAGTAAACTGTATTGTCTCTATTGAGGAAGGCTCTTATCAGTGATGATTCATAACTCGTACTCCTTTGAAATTTTGCGTTTTCCGTATCCCTATAGGATAGATACTTAGGATATACGATAAACCTATCTATATCGGCGACATTGTCTGACGTTATATTGAGTAATGCTAAATCTCGATGCTCTTTAGACAAATCTGCTGCTGATTTTGAGATGTTTTTGATTTGAATATTCAAAGTTAACCAATTCATTCCCGGAAAACTTTCAAACCCAAATTTGGCATATAAGTCAGACACTCCTGAGTATAGAGTCCAATAGTAATTATATTTTTTTTTCCTTATGTTTTCTCCAAGGAATTTATCACATTCTAGATTATCGGACGACTTATTCAAAAAGTGGTATCCTTCTGTTTCATATTTTTTAATACATTCAGATATCAAATATCGAAGTAACCCACGTCTTCTATATTTCGGATTCGTATGTACGTTTCCGATTAATAAGTTGAAATTGTCCATATTTCCTTTTTTGTAAAAAATTCGAAGAGAACAAGCTATTCCAGTTTCCTCACTAAGCTGATCAAGGAGGTAGAACTGTTGCCATGCATCTGTGGATTTTTCAGCTTGATCCAACCCGACATTGACAAAAACATCTACAGGCAAGTTCCCCTTGAATGGATTCGCGGTAATCCTTATTATTTCCTCCATTATCAGCTTCTTGGAGGCAAAATCAGTACTGTTTATCTGTTTAACCGCATATTGTGAATATTCCATCTTACTTTCAGATTATCAAGAATCAGTGAATTAGAAACAACTATAAGAATCCAGAAACAATTTATCTTGTCACCGATGGAAAAGGATGGTGTGACACCAAAAAATACTCTGTGTATTCTATTGAATCCAGATTTTCTTATCAGCTAGCCGATCCTACTTTTCGGTATTCGAAAAGAGAATATATGTCAATGTAACATACAAAAAACATACCCAAATAGTATACGCATGCTGCTATCTATTGTTAAAAATAAGAATACAATTTTTTGGGCAAAAAATAATTGTAATTTACTTCTAAAATCCGCTAAACGAGCCCGTCAAACTAATCTGCTGCGAAACTTGGCGCGCACGATCTGCGGTTTCTTTTTCTTTCTATTGATTGAAAGAGGAATGTTTAGACGCAGACAGCGCTAATCTTGATCAGAGTACAAAACGAAGCGACAGTCACTAATATATACAATAATAGTAAACCTGAGAACATCTTTTGATGGGAAATTATTGAGCCACCGTAACTCCTCCTTTTCTGTACTCAGGTGACAATCAAGATAGTTATAATGTAACATATATATTTTTCATGTCGAGGTTGTTGTATGCTTATCAGTGGAATATACATAGTGCTCTTTTTAGATAAAATGTTGATTGCGTATTATATACACCACCAGATTTATCATAAAAAGATAGTTTTATTCTTATATGGATAGATGGTTTTATGATCTTTGTTAGACAGAGGCTTGACTAAATATAAGTTTACTTGAAAAATTGCATAGCTTCTTTTTTTGAATAGAATAACTATAACGATGGAAAAGACTAGCTCAAGGAACATCATCAAAAAAAACCAAGAGCAAATCATTTCAATTATCTCTACGGAGCCAGCGAACGATGATATTGAAGAAACAATATTGAAAGCAAATTATGTCTCAACCCAAGAAAAGCAGATTAATGTTTTTGAAGCTTTGAAAAGGTATCCAAAAGAGATTTTTTGGTCTTGCTTATTCAGCTTGGGCTTGGTGATGGCCGGTTATGATGCACAGATTATATCCTCATTGTATGGTTTGAATGCATTCAATGAGTACTTCGGCAGCAAGGACAAAGATGGTGTCAAAACACTCTCGGCGGCATGGCAAACTGCTCTTGGTATGGGTACACCTATCGGTCAGATCTTAATCATTTTTTTCGCATATCCCTTGGAAAAATTTGGTCGCAAAAGAACCTATGGTGTAACGGTCCTTGGGTGTATATGTCTCGTGTTCATGCAATTCTTTGCTTCTAATATTCTGGTCCTATGCGCTGGTGAAATTTTAGCTGGTATTCTATGGGGTGGCTGTGTTCTAATAGGGCCAACATATGCTTCAGAAGTTAGTCACACATCAATAAGAGGTATTTTGGAAGCTGTAAATAATCTTGCTTTTGTAATCGGTCAGTTCATTGGAAATGGCGTTATGGATGCTATGTCTAGTCGTAATGATATTTATTCATTTAAGATACCTTTTGCTGTTCAATGGATTTGGCCCGTCATAATTTGCTCCTTTCTATTTTTTGCTCCTGAATCTCCATACTGGCTAGTGAGACAAGGAAAATTAGATGAAGCCAAAATCGCTTTAAAAAAGTTGAGCTCCAGAGATGAGAATGAAACCTTCATCAATGACCGTCTTGCACTAATTCAGGAAACTAATGAATTGGAGAGGCAATTAGAAGAATCCACTTCTTATCGGGATTTGTTTAGAGGAACTAATGGCCACCGCACCGAAATATGCTGCATGGTTTACTGTATTCAAATCTTTTCCGGGATTCCGTTGTGCATGAATTATTCAACTTATTTTTTTGAGCAGGCTGGTCTTAATGAAAGTGAGGCTTTTCCATTATCTCTCGGATCTACTGCAATAGGTTTTGTTTTCACCTGCTCTTCCTGGTTTCTCATGTCTTATGTTGGTAGGCGAACACTTTTCACTTCAGGTCTCATTGCCACCACGATTCTTCTATTTTTGATCGGTTTCTTGGATATAGCTCCGACATATGAAACAAACTCAGGAATTCGGTGGGCGCAGGCCTCTTTCGTTCTTATCTGGTCCGCATTTTGGCAGGCTACCTTGGGTCCAGTGATGTACGTCTTTATTGGAGAGATTCCTTCGACTAAACTAAAAGGAAAGACAATAGCTTTCGCGACCGCTATGCAATCAATAACGGCCCTAGTTTTTACTATTGTTATGCCCTACATGTTGAATCCCGATGAAGGAAATTTGAGAGGTAAAGCAGGTTTTGTGTTTGGAGGGATGTCATTAATTTGTATCGGATGGTGCTACTTCAGGCTTCCAGAAACCAAGGGAAGAACTTTCGATGAAATTGATGTAATGTTCCATCGAAAGATCAGAGCCAGAGATTTTTCAGAATATAAAGTTTTGAATTACAGTGAAAAGACTCCTGATGATTTCAGTAAAGATCAAATTAACGACATTGAAACTAAGCATGTCTAGAATTTTGGAGTAGAAAATTTTGATATAATGGCCCTTTTTTTTTGGTGACTTTCGCTGCTATGCATCTTCAAATAAAAACAAGTAACAGGATTATGTTTAAGATCTGGCTTTCCCTTCGATTTCTGTATTAATTTTATTATTTTGCAGATAAATATTTGCTACTAAGAAGCTAATATAGTAATAATAGTGATGTTCATTAAGCAAATAGCTCTTTCGCTTTTTCTACTACCATTTCTGATATTAGTTTTAAGTTTCTTTGTATGTTGGCCAGCTATATTAGAAAGGTTTAAGTTATAACCTAAGATACTATATTCTTCTTTTCCGTGATATTTTATGCATATCAATTCAACCGGAAGAGATTATGCTCTTAAAAATATTTCCTAATTACTTGAGATTTTACCTGTTTTACAAGTCCAACTAGTATTAAGGAAACAAAGCTTGAAGAACAAAAGAGGGTTTTTACTAAGAAATCTTTTGTCTGATTGTCTCAATTACTCTTTGTATGGAGCTCATTCATCGCGTTTTCACTTTAAATTAAACAAAAATAAGAGTAACAGCAAAGGATTCAAATAAAAGAGATCAAGTTCTCTCTTCGATCCCTGATTCACTTTTATCGTTGTGAAGGTGAAAATTTTACCTATTAAGGACTTACTATAGCAATAATAGTAATAATCAAGTAAACAGCCCTTTCTCTTATTCTACTGCTGTATTTCTGATGCTCTTTTTAAGTTGCCTTCAATTTTGACCAGCAAAACCAGAGGTTTAATTTACTGAATAAAACAGTATGGTCATCTTTTCCCTTGAAAATTAGTCGCATAAAGGTGCAAGCCAATCGAAAACAAGAAGAGGTGATAATTATTAGGCTATCAAAACCATTTCGTATTTAGCAATCGTAAGCCCTAACCAAAACAGAAGCCAACAAGGATTTAACTACGGCATAATCCTCAAATATATCACATTCAATAATTTCATCATATAGAGCTCATGAACGCAAAATATAAATAATGATAACAGCTATCACTATCTATGACGTAAACCTAGTTGTCTTTTTTTTTTTGAAATAGTAACTCTTCCTCTCATCGTATTCGACATATTATCGGTCTTCACTTGCGTATTCACATATTCATTATACTAAGGGGATTTTTGATAGTATCTTCCTAGTCCAAATGGTTTTATATTGAGATAAACTGATTCATATCGGGAAGCTTCAAAAGTCTCATGATAGATTCCGATTTTTCTTGCTTCTAGGGGATGCTCTTTTTGAAGCTTATGGTATTTAAACATAGCTGCAGAGTGTCCTACTTCTTTATCGTGAGCAAATTTTAAAAGACCGTCATAACTACTGAAGTAAGCAATAAAGACCGTTGGGTTCCTACTTGGCTCATTGACACCAACGCATTGTTGAAATCCTAGGAAACCAAATTATCTTAGTCTTTGATAAGTTCTTTGAAAAAACTTGAAATCCACTTAAAACCCACTGAATATCTGGGTCTAGAATCCTAAATTAAAATTAATTCTTACCCCCAAATGAAGACATACTACTTTTTTCATACCGAAAGGGAACTTTGCAAATACTTTCTCAGCAACAACGTTTTTTAATATTTTATCGCCTCCTATTACATAATCCCAAAAATAATGAACACCAATGATCACTGGAATCAAATATGACAATTTGCCTAAAAAGTAAAAAGTATAAGCTTGAACTAATATTCCAAATGCAAGAATAACGGGAACCGTGATATTGTCCACCGAAATTCCAAGGCCAGTGACTTTGCCCCATTGAGGTTGCCTTAAGGGACTTTCGATTCATTCTTCTCTCCTTTTGATATGTCTTGAAAATCAATATGAGTATTGTAATTCACAGCACTATCTTTACTATAATGCGGAGCACCTTAATTCCATTTCAATTAGTAAGTAGGCAAGGAGAGCTCTCTATCGTGTCCAAACTATTACGGCGATAGCCCTTTTAACGCATTCCCTTTTAGACATTATTTTCTTCTCCATTTAACCAGAAACTAAGAATGTGCAAAAGTTAATAGAAAAATTATTCTAGTAATATTTTCGACTTGAATTATCCTGAGCTCTTGCACAGGTCCCCGTAACAATCAGTTTTCTTTTCGGTAATTCGCTAAAACAGTATGGTATATAATTTCGCATCGACCAGCCGAATTCGGCTACATGTGGCGCTCCGCTATCTTCAAATCGTAAGAAAATAGTCTCAATTATATATATACCGGTGCCATTAGATCCTCTTTCCAGACATATAGTAATGAAGCTTTACTGATATGGGACAGCAGGTATCAACGGATGGGGCGACTGAATATTCGGTCGAAACACCATTTGGAGTATTCAAAGGATTGACCATCCGTGACAAGGTAACTAAGGAGCCAATGTGTTATCGGTTCACAAATATAAGGTATGCCAACCAAGTAGAACGATGGAAAATGCCAGAAATGGTTTCGGACAATTACGACTATTCCAAGGAGCAATATAAGGATTTCGGTAAAGTATGTCCTCAGCCTCTAATAACTGAACCAAAGATTTCTTTTTTGAATAATGTGGCAGAGATGTCTGAGGATTGTACATATTTGAACATCTGGGCTCCTTTCTCCAATGACCTTCAAAAGCTGGATATTAGCGAAGTCTCAAAATTGCCTGTTCTTTTTTATATACATGGAGGTTGGTTACAATATGGAAATGCCAACCATTCCCTGGTTATGGATCCCAGGTCCCTTCTAGCTAGCGATAAGTTTGAAAAGTTTGTAATCGTTGCACCTGCTTATCGCTTAAATTCACTAGGGTTTATGAGCTGCTCAGATTTATTAAGTGAAGATCCACTCAATTGCAATTTTGGCTTCTGGGATCAGAGAACTGCATTGTTATGGACAGCAAAATATATCAAGTATTTTGGAGGTGATTCTTCTAGGATTACAGTCGGAGGTTTGAGCGCAGGTTCCTATTCAACTTTTTTTCAACTAGCATATGAACTTTACCACCCTGAAGAAGACCAACTAATCAAGCAGGTAATTTTTTTCTCTAACTGTTTGTCTGTCCAGCCTAAAAGCTTATCAGAAGCTGATTCACAGTTTAAAGAGTACTGCGAAAAACTTGGCATTGAGAAGAAATTATCAGGTCCTGAGAAATTAAAAAAGTTAAGGTCGCTCGATGTCAACACCTTAATTGAGACGATTCCAAAAATGAGATTGCATACATTTCGAGCTGTTTCTGATGATGATTTTGTATCCTCGAGTCTACTACATGATTTATACAATGGTACATATGCGAGAATGTTATCCAAGAGGGCCGTAAGAGTTATGATAGGTGAGGTCGATAATGAGCCTATCTTATATTCCTATTTGAACTCACCGTGCACTAGAGCTGATCTCTCCATTCAGCTAGAGAATTACTATCCAAAAAACACAATAGCAACACTTATTAGTCTTTACTATCCGAAGGGAATTGATGAAAATTCACCGTCGTTTAAAACAGATTTAAGAGAATTGTTTGGTCAAATAATTGCAGACACTCAGGTCTATGCTAGCTCTAGAGGTTTTCTAAATAATATTACAAAGCACAATCATTACTCTAAGGATAATATATTTCGTTACAAGGTGTCTTATGCTCCTCAGTTTGTGAGGGAAATGTATGATAAAGAGGGTATCGATGGTGTGATTCATGGGGGAGATCAAATACTTTGGTTTTATGCAATCCATAACGGGGTTCGCGGCGAAGAGGAAACAATCATAAGTGAATTTATAAAACCATTCGTCCAGTTTATTTATTTGAAAGACATCGGAGCTGAATGGGGAACTTCGGACATTGAACTGTTCAGATATATTAGTGCAAATGGAGAGATTTACACTGAAAAAGACACTTATTGGAATGAAGGAATAAAAAATGCAAGCAGGATTTATAATGCCCAGCTTGTTAAATCAAAATCTTCTTAATTTGATTTTGATTTTGATTTTATGCCATTTCAAAACAAACTCGATAAAATGTATAAGCGATATATTAATACTTCAATTAATTTCTAAAATAAGAGGTGTCTCTTTATCTTAGTTTTGTATTTATAGCTAACTATATCGCATTCAAATGGCCAGTTCAAATTTCTAATTTGCAAATTCGTTCCTCTATTTATGGCTAGCACGATATCCCATTTGTAAGCCTCACTTCTAGTAAAATTTCGACTTTGTTTCGGAATAAAAAATAGCTCAATCTCAGTTCTCGATTTTGGACATTATTTCAATTTTTCACGGGATTTTAAGTGATAAGATCGTTCTTCCTTGAATCTAAAAGCAAATTCGAGAGCATTATAGCAGACTGCGGTTGACGCAGGTCGTGGGGGAGGGGCAAAATTATCTCGTAAACGGCTTATCTTATTAACATAATGAGAGGCGGTACCAAGGTCGTTTTTCTATCAATTTAGTATAAGAATCCCATAAATTGATACATTACAATAGGATCATGGCCCATTAGCCGATTATCGACCTCAAAGAGGAATAATTACCTCGGAGGAACCTTATCTTGTTATTGAACCTATTGGCCTCTATCGGTGTTCAAGATAAAGGTTTTCTGAAGATATTATTGTTTCCTTTTTTGAATAAGAAACGTTTTGATATATATTCAATATCATTCACAATTTATAGGATAAATTTTTATAGATTTTAAATTTGGGCCTGCTCGAAGACAGAAACACCATAAGAAAGAATCAACTTTATAGCTGTTCTCCATTCTATTAAGAAAATAATGGTAGAGCCAATATTAGAACAAGCCTATGGCTATTGTTTTATCTTAGTACTTGGAGCTGCTTTTGCAGCACTAATGATATTTATAACCAAAATACTCTCAAAGTTTGTTGGTGAACAGCAAAGTTCTGAACATTTCACTACCGCCTCCAGGTCAATCAAAACTGGCCTTATTGCCTCCGCTGTTGTAAGTAGCTGGACGTGGCCAGGAACACTTTTAACCAGCAGTGGCATGACCTACTCATACGGTATCTGTGGAGGAGCATGGTATGCTTTCGCATTTACAATCCAGATTACCTTTTTTTCTGTTATTGCACTTGAAATTAAGAAGAAGGCGCCTGGTGCACATACTATTTTGGAGATTGTTAGAGCAAGATTTGGAAAAGCTGCCCATTGTGTATGCTTATTCTATGCTCTAGGCACGAATGTAATTATTTCAGCAATGCTTCTCTTAGGTGGCTGTCAAGCTATCAACGTTATTACAGGGATGCATATTGTTGCTGCTGCAATGTTGTTGCCATTGGGCGTTTGGGCGTATACTGTGACCGGTGGATTGAAATCCACATTTCTTTCCGATTGGATACATTCAGTTATAATTTATATTATTATCTTGATTGCAATGTTCGTTACTTACACTAGCTCTTCTAAAATTGGGTCAATTGATAAAATGTATGAATTGGTCTCTGAAACGGCGGTTGGAAATCCTTCAGCTGGTTACGAAGGTAGCTATTTAACTTGGTCAAATAGGCCCGCATTATTTAATGGTTGGAACATTGTTGTCGGGGGATTTTCTACCGTTTTCTGTGATCCCTCATACTCTCAAAAAGCTATAGCTGCAAAGCCTAAAAGCAGTATGTTTGGATACTTAATGGGGGGGCTTTGTTGGCTCATAATTCCGTTGGCATTATCAAGTTGTACTGCATTATCTCTGTTAGCTCTTATTCTGGATCCTAGCTCGCCAACATATCCAAATCCTATCGATTCTTTGAATGTAAATGAGGGTATTCCAATGTTATATGGATTATATTTTATTCTTGGAAAGTCTGGCTGTGCCGCAGGAATATTGATGGTTTGGTTGGCAGCCACTAGTGCTACTTCTGCCGAGTTGATAGGTTTTTCTTCGGTTATAACTTACGACGTATATAAGTCTTACATTAAACCCCAAGCGCATGGTAAAGATTTGGTCAAGATGTCACATATTGTTGTCTCAATATTTGCAGTTTTGATGGGAGCATTGACAGTACTTTTTAATTATATAGGAATCACTATCAGCTGGATTATTACATTTATCGGAATCGCATTAGGACCAGGAGTGTTTGCTTTCATATTAACATTGTTTTGGAAAAAGGTGACACCCTTAAGTATCACCTTTGGACCTCCGTTGGCAACTTTAATTGCTATCATAGGATGGTGTGTTTCTGCAAAATCATTATATGGCTCTGTAAACAAAGACACTTTAGGAGAACAATATTCATGTGCTGTTGGAAACTTTATTGGCTTGTTTGCTTCCCCAATATTCATTATATTGATCACTTTTATGAGGCCAATGGAAAATGATTATGATTTCAATCAATTGAGCTCTCAGTTTGTTATTGGAGATGATGCAACTCCTCAAGAAAGAGAAGCTGTGTATGATGAAGGGACACAAAGTTTAAAACAATTAAAGGGTTACTCAAAGTTGTCAATAATAATATCTTTTGTGTTTTTTTTTCTCTTTGTTTTTATTATTCCTTTGCCAATGTATGGTCAAAACTACATATACAGCAAAAAATTCTTCAGAGGCTGGATTATCTTAATTTTCGTGTGGTTAATCTTAGCAGCTAGCTTCATAATTTTCTATCCTATATACGAGAGTCGAGAAGTTTTAGCACAGCTTTGGAAAGTTATGCGTGGTGATCTGATTAAACAAGTATCAAATGGTCTGGACTTTGAGTCTACTGAAATTAGTGATATGCCTACAGAACCGAAAAAGTCGGTTGCCGAAGTTCGCGTTAGACTTTCTGATAAAAGCACGTGATCTAAACTACTGTTCGATAAGCAATTATTTTTAGTTTTTTACGATTATGGTCAGTTTCTTCCGTATCGTAGTATTCAGTTTTGGTAGTCTAGAAATGAACTAATATCAAATAGATAGATCGGTAAATGAAAGTACCCACTTAGTCCCTTTTGAAAATTCTTCGAGAAGTAAATTACTCTTACTAAAGGAACAAAAAAACATCTAAGTATTGAGGGTCAGTATTTTTTCTGTCTTAGCCTTAGAAGATCCAACAATGGGTGATATGGAGGATCTTAAGTTGTTTCAAATTCAATAACTGAACATTTAATTTTATTTTGGAATTGAGTTGAGATCATGGAAATGTAATTAATTACACTCCAAGAGCAAAACAGACGTCATCGCGGTAAACCTTTAGCTTCGATCATACTATAGTGGCATCACGAAATATACAGGCCAATGCAATCCATATGTCCAATGATTTCAAGGACTAATACTTCTATGAAATAGAGTTGATACTAGGAAGCTTCAATTGATTGTGAACTCTTTCTCTAAATTGATGATCTTTTTATTCCAATATTGTTATCTTTGGAACCAATAAAAGAATCAACGACATGATAGTGACTGTTTGTGCATCATGTGCTGACGGACTCTACAGAGACATGAACGTCATTTTTTTGAAGAATGTCATCTATGTTGATTGCCTCCCCAACGTCATCATCCCCAATTGTTTTTCTTGGACCAAAATAAACTTTCCTCGCGTAGATATAATAATATGCTGCTGATAATATCCATGTCGCACAAGTAATAACGACTGTGTAATTCATAGTTTCTTTGTCTACTTCTTTATTTGCTGGAAACATTACCATAACCACAATGAAACATATGAACAAAATAGCAGTCCAATTGACAATTGGAGAAAGTATCTTTCCTAAATAAAATGGTCCAGGGTGAAATTTTCCTTTACCATTAACCATTCTCAAGAAAAAAGGTGTACCCCATGCGATATAGTTAGCAGCAATGAATAAGGAAAATAATGCATTAGCCGCAACACTCCCAATGAGTACTAAGGTGCTCATAATTATCGATAAAATTCCACCAAAAATTACAGCTCTTATTGGAACAGAAATACTTTTGCTGACTACTTTGATATATTTGGAAAATATTAAGCCATTGTCTCTTGAGAATGCCCAAATTTGTCTTGATGCAGCAGTCAAAATGGAAACACCAATCAACCATTGACAAAAGATTATTATAGACATGATCGCAATGGCCCATTTTTTTCCCAAACAATCATAAATTAGCTGTGCCATTGGTAAACCAAGATCTGATTCTACGACTGAACTAATATCGGGATTAATGCAGGCTGCAATAACAATCATGATAACGAATCCCAAAATCCAGCACGCAGAAATTGATCCGATAATTCCAATGGGGACTGATCTTGCAGAGTCTTTTGCCTCTTCAGACATATGAACACAAGAGTCAAAAGCTCCAATAGACCACACAGAACCCATCCAACCATTTAAAAAGAAAACCCAACCAATGGGCCATGTCGTCATATTATCAAGGTTCCCGAAGATGAACTCTGCATCATTTCTGTTGTCTGTTCCAGCAGGTAACGAAATAATGAATATTAGTATCAACGTCATGTTAGCAAAAATTGCAAAACTTTGAAGTCTTGCAATAAACCCAGAAGCGATACAAGAACCAATAATATGGGTTATTATTGTTAAAACTGTGACAGCAAATATCATAGCATTTGTGATTTCAAAGCTATTATTCGAACCAATTGAAGCTGTAGCGAGCACGGCACTTGCAATACCATAATCCACTGCGCATAGTGCCGCAGTTAAGGCTACAGTATTGGTGTTACCTATTAGGAACGACAATTCAATTTTAATTTTTTCAGGAGAAAATAGATATGTCCAATAATATAGCCCCCCAGAAGTAGGTACAGCTGAGCCCAACTCTGCCATAGCTACCCCAATCAACAAAATAAAAAAACTTGATACAAACCAACCCCAAACCAAGCAAACTGTTCCACCTTCTAGACACATGGCTAAAATTGAAGATATTGAAGGTAGCAATCCCATAATCGAAAAGCTGACCCCAAAAACTTCTAACGTGCTGAATTTTCTCTTTAATTCAGGCTTGTATCCAATTTCTGCCAAGAGTTCATTATCATTTTTAGCTTTCCTTGCGTCTATATAAACAGGTTCATCTCGCGACCTGATTTCGTTCAAGTTATTTCTCATGTCATCTTCATTTGATAAAGCACTCCGCATAAGAGAGAATTCATGCGATAAAACGGTAGAAATACCACCACCTTTTTTTTTCTCTGGCATCTTAAGAAGTTAAAAAGTACGAGAAGATGTAAGGGCTCTCTTGATTTTCTTAGATTCTGAGTCAAAAAAATCTAGCGTGAAAGGGAACTATTTAAAGTTATATAGGCAGGCTTTGAAATATCAAGTGTTACATATTTTTTTTAGCCTCTCAATTATAGATAAGAATTTCGCCTATCTATACTTACATGAGGAATTGGATGATATAAAATCATACTACACATGGATGAATTAGTTAGATGGAAGAATTTTGAACCTAAGTTCGTAAATTTGTTTGCTTATCTACTATTCCTCGTATTAGTAAATATTAAGCGCGGTTTCTTTTGGATTGGCACGACAATGATTGGCAGGCAAAATTTCTATGTAGAACTCTTGCAAGGTTCAATTAACACAATAACCTGATAGTACATGCAGGATGACATCCGCTTATCGGAAATAGGAACCATGTACGACTATAAGCAGTATAATCTGAGAGGGCCGAGATAGATTATGATAGGGAGATTAAGACATATTTGTAATTTGACCTCATTTCTTTCCTTACCTTCAGAATTGTCTTGTTAGGTGTTATTAGGTTAAATTTGTTTGGTATGATACATGAATTCAGGAGTTTAGAATATTTTAAAGCTTGAATTATAATGGAGATAATGCATTCTCTATGTATAATAATTTGAGCTCCGGCTCTTGTGGTCTTATTTTTAAGGATTGCTTGTTTGCTGCTTAGTCAAAAGCTTACCTGGAGTTCAAGCTCATAAGTTTATTCTGTGCTGGGTCGTGACTTCTATTTCAAGGTCCACGAGACTCATGCCTGAAGAATATGATTTTAAATTTAAAAAGCAATTTTCATATGATCTTAAGGACCGTGCTTCAACGAGTTTCCCCGGAGGCTTATTGATCCAATCAATATAATGCATAAGGTATTCCTTTGAAAAGGATAGGGGTAGAAATTCATTAAAAAAAAGGTTTATCCGTATTATTTTATCAAATCGAAAAAACTATGCAAGCAGGACTTTTGAATTTTACTGAGAAGCTGTAGTATAGTCTAGCTCAAACAGCTTACAACTAATGAGAAGAATGGGTATTTCAAGGTGAGATTTTAAAATTTTGAGTAGGCACAGATGTAATTCAGGAGTACTTAACCAAGCTGCATTTAAAAATTGTTTTGCTAAAGAAAACTGCCGTCCTCGAAATTTTGAAATTTATTGTTCAAGTGAGCATGACTATTTGGAAATTTAATCAAAAGGAAGTGACCAAAGAACCAAGTGTCAATAAGAAAAATGCCCGATAAGTCATCAAACTTCGACAAAAAGAGCTTCTCTAAGGCAGATAACTACTTATGTTGAAGTTAAAATTTCAAAAGACTTTAAAAATATTATTGTCGTATGATTTTTTTAATAACAATACTAAGTCAATTTCATTACCAGAGTTATATAGAGTTATATACTGTTGTAAAGTTTGATCCAAATAATTTTACGTAAACTTCTACATCAACTCTCCAACACCGAAGCATCGCCTTGCCTCCAGATGGTCTTCAAGACCCACTTCTTGATTTTCCACAACCCATCATTGTTATCCTTTACTAGGTCGATAAAGTATTTGCCACCAGCTAAAAATTTCGGCCCATCGGTCTCCAAACCTCTGCCGGGCGGACAATGCTGTGCCAAAGCATTGGCAGTGAGTGAAGCAGAAAGGGCGCCCTCTTTAAGGTCCACGCGAATACCGCTAATCATGTGCGTAGTGTCCAAGGGACCCACAAAATTGATAAGTTGATCAACATTAAAGATATTCCCATTCATTTCGAAGGCAAAATCTGATCCGCAACAAGCGGACTTCAAGAGTGAGATATCGTTATCATCGAAGCCTGATATTGCACGATATAATGCATCAATAACGGCTTCGCGCTCCGTTAGAGATGAGAGTACATGTAGATTCGACATCTTCTTTTACCACTGCTTTCCTGATTGAACAATTCTTGGCCCTATGCACTGATGTTCAACTTTTTTATACTTCCCCATGAGTGTCAGTCGCCTAATATATTAAATTCGTAGTTGAATCCTTATATAATTTATATCCGATAACACAAAATTGGAACATACATTATAATCAGATAGGCTTCGGCTTAGGTTTCGTATATAAGCTACGACCAAGTATACTAAATCCGATCTTGTAAAACACGTCCTATATAACTTATATCCGATACATAACATACATTATAATCAGGTAGAACTTCGGCTTAAGTTTCGGATATAAGTTCCGCTTGAAAAGAGCCTGCAGTTTTCAAACCCAATGACTTTTGTCTTTATTTTCAAGGAAAGAGTTTGTCTATAACAATTGCAAAGAGATTTAATATTTACTTAACCATTTTGGTATTAGTTACATCTGTGCAGTCATAAAGTTAATATAGATCACGTCATATTCAAACTCGATTTTTTTTCATTCATTTTCAAACTGAATATAATGTAGTATTGTAGACACTTTGAGTAGTCTTTGCTATTATAACTATTCAGAAAATTACCAATATCAAATTCATTGTAATTAATTGCAATACTAACTAACAGCTGTCTCATTCGATATTCCGATTACCAAGAAACCTGACCTCGTAAACTGTAAAAATTATCTGCTGGATGGCCATGTAAGTGCGTTTATTGCGCTCAAAGATATGTAAAATAAGATAAACTCGATACAGAATGCTAATTTATCAAAACATTCCTTGTTAAGCTCTTTCATATTCGTCTTGGATATATAATGCTTTCGTTGTCTTCAAACTTGAACTGCATTGCTCTCTTAATTCATTTGCATCATACGGAATGTTAAATTCTACCTGATCCATTCCTAACTGAATAGCTTCTTCATTTGTGAAAGCATGATAATAGTCAATGTGATCAATTTCTTTCAATCCCTTAGGGGGAAAGAAGTAATTCAAAATCACATGTACGAGAAAGCTGATAACGTATCCAATTATGAAGGAAATATCAAACATTTTCACAGCAGGTTCTGGAACCCTACTAGCGAGTGCAGGATTTACAGATGCGAATCCTGTAATCCCTGGAACAAATCCACAAACCCAAGAAACATATGCTCTCCAATTAATGCCCCCAGTAAACCAGTATATTGAATCTTTTGATGGATTATATAGATCTATCAATTTAAGCTTTTGCTTTCTTACGATGAAAAAATCGGAAGTCATAATTGCTATCATTGGCCCCAAAAAGCAACCATAGGAACTTAGAACATCAACAAATATAGTAGCTTTGGAAACAATCTGCCACGGATTTATTGCAATGGAGATAATCATAATAATATACGCTCCTCGTCTAATATTAATAAACTTCGGAGCTATAGCAACTAAATCTATTCCACCACTTACCGCATTGTCAATGGCGTTTAAACCTAGTGTACTAACAAAGAAGCCAAAAGAGGCAAAAAAGCTTGCACATCTTGCCTTAGGGCTATAACTTTCCAACAACCACTGTTCAATAATGTTGGGTGGATTCCATAAATTCAATTCATTGACATTTCCATATTTTTGAGCCGCTGCTGATGTCCCTAGAAGTCCAAATAATGGAATTATTGTACCTAAGATCAAAATTGAAAACGCTTGACCCCAAATTTGTTGACCTCGTCTGTGAACAAACCTAGAAAAGTCGGGTTGATTAGCCAAACCAACGGCATAAGCATTTATAATAGTATTGATTCCGTGTATCCAAGCCATTCCTCTAGCAGCAGAGCTGTTTATGTCAGACCCTACGTGTAGAAGCTCACCAGCACCTTTAGCATGAACCATAGACCCAATTGAGGTGCCAAAAATAGTAAAAAAAGATATCAAAGACACAGCTCTAAATGGATGCTTGAATTTTTCTGGAGGTATATACAAGAACGGAATTGATAAAA
This sequence comes from Priceomyces carsonii, assembly GCF_900007245.1. NCBI lineage: Eukaryota > Fungi > Ascomycota > Pichiomycetes > Serinales > Debaryomycetaceae > Priceomyces > Priceomyces carsonii. The sequence continues at coordinate 37,526 of NW_026946677.1, read as the reverse complement.
CATGGTAGATAATGAAGCCAATAAACTCTTTTGTTGTCATCGGCAAGCTTTCAGGTAATGTGTTGTGTAGAGTGTTAAAAGTGGGAAATATAGAACTCAATAAAACAGACATGCATTGACCCGCGGTGTACGACTGAACTGCATACCAAATAATGCAAAGGAATATTCTCTGAATCAACCCCAAATATGAGCCCCACAACCCAAATGTGTACCTACTATAGATTGGAAATCCAACATGCCAAACACCGCCACCCCACCCATGACTTACAGCTATCAAAAATATTAAAAACTTACTAATGATAACAATTACCATGGATTGCCAAACATTTAAACCTAGATCAAGTAAACTTGAGCAACTTTGCCAAGTAGTTATTGATAAGGCAATGACTGCCCAAAATCCTATAAAATCCCAGTCCGTCCATGTCCTTCTTTGTGGAGGTAGAGGTATCACATCTCTATTAATCCATCCTGTATTTTTATTTATTTGGTTATCACCGGGGACTTCGAGTCTATCTATAAAGTCAGTTAAAGATTTTAGCATTTACGGTGTTGAGGTGTTTTAAATTTCTTGTAATATGTAAAAACTCAAACCTAAACTTCAATACTCAAAATTTTAAATTCTTCTATTACTTGGTTATGATCCACTTTCAATCTATAATGTAAGTTTAAACAGGTATCTAAATAGTAATAAAAACTTATCAGGTTTCTGGTAAGATTTTATATGGGTTCGATTGAAGAAAGGAGAAAATTCTTCATTTAAATATTAGTTTCCTGAAGCTTAGTACAGATATATAATTTTCGTTTCTTATTTTTAAGAGAACTATGGCTTTAGATGATTTTTTAAATTTTCGCGCACCGTTGTGTCAAATACTAATATTTTGAGTTATCTTTATGTGTGGCTCCAGATACTTAACGTTTATTCTTTGACGAAAATTGCAATCACGCAAGAAATTATCTTAATACAGTAATCGCCGCCCAAGAAAATTTTCCTGGTGCCATTCTCATGCCGCCGATTAACAAATACAGTAATCGCCTGCTTCTCATAAATCACAACATGTAATCACATAATCCATTGTAGTTGATCTAATCGCTGGGAAGAAAGTTAGATATAATATTATATTATTTCAAATTAAAGCTAGTGAATGAATATACCAAACTTTTAATAGTTTATAAGTATGATAAAAGAAACCAATTTAAATCAAGTCACTGAAATCAAGAGTTTGAAAAAGTTCCAAGAGGTACTGAATCAAAAGGGAATAGTTGTATTGGATTTTTTTTCGCCCACCTGTAAACCATGTGAAGTAAGTAGGAAACTTTATAGCTTTTTCCGGTTCATTTACTAACTGCTTGTTTAGATAATTCTCCCTTTGTATTCTAAATTGGCTGAAAAGTATGATGGAGTTGGATTTTACAAAATCAACGGATGTGAAAATCAAGGAGTCTTTATGCAAAGCTCTCTTGATGTTGTTTGGTGGCCCACTTTAGTCATTCTAAAGGATTCAAAGGAAGTATGGAGGGGAAAAATTCCCAATCCTCCACTTCAGCATCCAATGAAAGAGTTGGAGTTAGCACTTACTAAAGAATTGAATATAAGAAATGAAGCGTTGGAATAACTACTCTTCTACTTGAGCAATTTAGATAATATACAGGGAACTTTATAGTGAATTTATGTTGAAAAATGTTCAACTAAGCTTATAACAATCTAAATATGTAGTGTTCCATTCCCTTGAAAATATGTCCTCTATGTTTTCCCACGTTAAATTGTAATCATCATATATTGTCTTTGAATCATCCACAGGAGAAGAAAGAGTTCTTAGAGGCGGATAAGTTTCTTTTTGATTGCTACCCATATTTCGTTCCTTTAATTCTCCTGAAAGTCCGGATAACTCGTTCTGTTCGTTATTGGCACTATTGTTATCATATTTCATCTGTTCCTGAGAATGGTTTAGTAATTCCTGAATGACACGATCACTTTGGTTCTGATTTTGACAAATTCTTTCCATGTCAATGACGTTCAAGAAATATTCCAACGAATCATCAATCAACTTATCCTCTTTCGTAATAATTATTCCAAATTGATTGGAAAAATTAAAATTGTACGTTGAATTATAGCAATTTGGTATCATGGCAACATCTTGGATTTCGTCTGGTTGATTGACAATATAATCAACAGAGCATTTCTTTAAATATTTTTCTGTGCTTTCCTTACCACCAAACACTGTTGAAATATCAGAAATAGCCCCATAGTCACTTCTATCTATTGACGAGGTCATGAGATCTGGATTTAAATCAAGATATAACGTCTTCAACAAATTTAAACCTTTAACACTTTGCTCAAGAATAGGTGACTTTAAAATTGATCCGTGATCATTTAAATAATGAAGATCCCCCAAAAATAGACTGATATCGTGAAATAATGCCACTTCAATTTTTTCTTTACTAATTCTTCTGATCGCTAGATTCTTCTTCTTTGTCAACATTAGCAACACCATTGCTTGTGTTACTGAAGCCGTAAAGGTTTGATGTAGCTGCGTCAAGAATAATTTATTGAAATTATTTGTATTTCCAATTGGCTCTCTCAGCGCATTGTTTAATTCTAAAGTATTATCTCCGAACTTGAAGAACACTCGCAACTTTTTATAAATTATGAACATGGCTTTCGCTGTAGAGATGCATACTTCCCAAGCAATCGGAATATTATATGTGAGGTAGTTTTGAAAAAGTCGCAATCTATGTATACAGACACAAGTATGCAATATGTGGATTTGTAGCTTTAGTTTATCTGTGGTATGTTCAGGTAAGTTCCCATCCTTATCCAACTTGAAATACCAAGGAAGATTTGAAACATAGTCACAAAGTTCTATATCTATTGATATTATACCCTCTAAAACCTCTTTATTATTTTCATAATCCTCAATGGTAACATCCTTAAGTTGATTAATTTCAAACATTCCATTCAAAATTTTCATCATTTTGGCCCTGTGAATATTGAATGAGTTGTCGGTTGGAATGTGGTCTTCAGAAAAGATTATAAATGAATCTCCCATGTCTCTGTCATTCACGTTTGAAGGCAAAGGAACCTTTGATATGTAAGACCTAATCATCGGAGTCCTACCATTACATAACGCACAAAACGTATCACATCCACATATATCCCACCATAATCGTCTTCTCATCTCTTGCTCTAAAGGAGACTTCGCTTTAAGATATGGTTTGTTCAATCCCAAAGTGTAGGCAGTATTTATACTCAAAACTAAGAAAGTGTTTAATTCTTCCGATTGCTTAGTTGCATAGTAATATAGTTGTAATAAAGAAAAAAGTTGCAATTCTTCTAGCCTAGGAGTTAAAACATCTTTACTGATGTCATATAGCCATATAGATGCCTTTGACCATGCATCAGCCGTCTTCTTGATAACTATCTCCTCAGAAAAAACTCTGAAGGGAGCAGTAGTGCTATATGATTTTGGTAAGTGTATCAAAGCTAGCGTCAAAACCATGAGTAATAAAGAAACCCATAATAGATCAATTTTTTCATGGCTTTGATTTTCTAAGTCCATATAGAATTTTTCAAAATCTTTGTTGAACGTAGGATGATGTATTGGATGATAAATATAATCCACGAATTGTAAATAGTAATTCTTCAATGCTATAGCTGCTTCCTTCGTCGGTAATAACTGAACTATATCTGACTTCAATATATTGAAATCAATATTAGTATTATCTGTACTCCTATCTAATAAATCAGCCATTGAAAAAACATTCTTTTTACGAAGGAATTTAAGTTCAGATTCATGATAAATCCCCAGGAGTCTTTCAACACAGATCGGTAGATGAAAATCCCAAAAGAGTTTAGATTTCTCAATAGGTGAACCACATGTGTTATTTTTCGGTTTTCCTGTAGAGCTAACGAATCGTGATCTTTCGGTACCTATATTTTCTGAGCTCACTAGTTGTTCCTGCTTGTGTTGTGGTTTTAATTCAGAGATCAAGGTACCTAGATCATCCCCTTTCGGGAAGTATTTAGACTCTTTTAAGCCGTGATTTGTTTGCTTTAAGTTCTGTGTGTCATTATTTCTGGCACAGTGGAAATTAATGTCAGGAAGACTTAGTTGTTTGAATTTATCGTATAAACGAGGTGGTTGCAGGTAACAACTCTCTTCTCTATTATTTCGGATGCATCTTTCGCATGGAAGTGATCGATTACACTTAGCTTTTAGCTTTTTGCACGGCCCGCATGAATATACTTTTTTCTTTCGGTTGGACATATCTTGTGCAAAAGCATAAGAGCAAATAGGTTTTGAGTAGAATTAATAGTTTAGATTGTTTATAATATGTGTCATGTGATATAGTATCATTAAGGCGCTTCATAACCTTGAGCCATACCAAGACCGCACGCCGATTACCTAAATAAGCGAGCGTGCATTCAATTCATATAAATGTGCTGCAAAATCTTGCAAAGTGAACAATTTAACATTAATATATGACTTTTTTGATAGGTATTGATGTGGGTGGAACTAATACAGATTCTGTGTTATTAGATCCATCCCAAATTCGGAGCTCAAATAGTGGCATCATAAACTGGAGTAAAGTGACAACTACCAATGAGATCTCTCATGGAATAGAATTGTCACTCTCCAACTTGCTCGAGGGTCAGAAGATTGGACCAGATGATATTAGTTGCGTAACTATTGGCACAACACATTTCATAAACGCAATTGTTGAGAAGGACCAGGGAAAGTTGGAGAAAGTCGCAATATTGCGATTATGCGGACCATATTCAAGGGAATTGCCTCCCTTTTCTGACTTTCCAAAAAGACTAGAGGAAATTCTTAACGGCTATGTGGCATACTGTAAAGGAGGAAATAAAATTGATACGCTGGATATTACGGAAGTTGATGAAAAGGAGATAACTTACCACTGTCTGAAAATTGCAGAATTAGGTATAACAAATATTGCTGTCGTTGGAATGTTTTCACCTGTAGCAAATGGGCATGAGTTACGGGTCTATAATATAATCAAAGAAAATTTTCGGAAAAGGAAAATGCACGTCAATGTTACCTTATCTCATCAAATTGCGGGCATTGGATTTTTAGAAAGAGAAAACATCACCATTCTCAATGCTGCAATCAAAAGATATGCTTATTCCGTAATATACGAGTTCAGCTCAGCAGTGAAGAGGTCTCAATTTAAATGTCCTTTGTTCTTAACCCAAAATGATGGAACTATTTTAACAGTTCAAGAAGCTCTCAAGAATCCTATTAGGACCTTCTCCTCAGGAGTCACCAATTCTATGAGAGGAGCTTCTTATTTATGCAAGAGTGAAGATCTCTTTTTGAATGAGCTCGATAGGAACCAACCCGTAGTAGTAGTTGACATAGGAGGCACAACCACAGATGCGGGTTTACTAAACCAGGATGGTTTTCCAAATCTAATATCGTCATATTCTTATATTGGTGGTGTCAGAACAAAAATTCCCATGCCTAATGTTCAGAGCATTGGTTTGGGAGGAGGGTCAATTGTGAGATCAGAAAATTCAAAGTTGAAAATTGGCCCTGACTCTGTTGGGAATGAAATTATGAATAAGGCGATGGCTTTCGATGGCAGCTGTATGACTGCAACAGATCTAGCCCTTTCACTGATTGCAGAAAGGAACTTAAAAAAGCTCCCCAATAACTTTTTCAAATTTGTTGACGTAAAGAAATTAAAAAAACAGTTTGATGATGACATGTGCAATCTTTTTAAAAATGAGTTGGTTTCCTTATTATCTAAGCTAATAGACAGGACAAAAACTTCACCTGATCAAATTTCGATGTTATTGGTTGGAGGTGGTTCGTTCATTGTACCCGAAGGGCCTTTTACAATTGAAGGATGCAATAGAATATTACGCCCTCAATTTTACCAGATTGCAAATGCAATCGGCGCAGCTATTGGGTTGATATCGGAGTCAGTCTCCCTGTACGCAAATAAAGACGAAGTTGACAAAATTTCAGAGATTGAGCGACTCAAAAGATTGGCACTGAAAGAAGCTGTTAGAAAAGGTGCTTTACCTTCATCATTAAAGGTTGTTAATATAATTATTGAGCCAGTACCTTACGTTTCCAATTGCTACTTCTTTGAAGTGAAAGTAGTGGGGTCTCTTGATTATAGTCGAAAGAGCGAATTATTTGAAAAAGCCAGTGATCCCGTATTGAAAGGAAGTGCTGTAAGACAGCAGGATATTAGAAGTTTTCTCAAAAAAGCGGGCATTGAAAGAACCGAACCTATGTGCGAGTTAGATATTAAGCTATATAAGCCATCGATTACAGAAAAAAGAGAATGGATACTCAGTACCTTAGATATTGAGTTTATTAGGATTGGATCATATATACTTGGTTGCGGTGGAGGTGGCGACCCGTACACAAAAGCCTTACAAACAAAAAAAATGATTGAGAGTGGTCTGGTAATAAAGGTTGTAGATATTGATGGCATTCCTGGAATTTTTGAATCTCCAAATGAGCTCCTTACAGTTCCATTAGCCGCTTGTGGCTCACCAACCGTGATATCTGAACAGTTACAGGGCCACGAGTTTCTTCACGCATTTAAGACACTAATTAGACATTCAAACTTAAAGCCGAACGCTGTAATTCCGTTAGAAATTGGCGGTAGTAATGGATTTCAAGCATTTTTACTCAGTGGTTTATATGAGTACGATTTAAAAGTTGTTGATGCTGATTTGATGGGGAGGGCATATCCCATGATTTGGCAAATTTCTCCAGTATTATATAAAGACGTGCTTGGCTATTCAAATATTTTTCAGAATTCTTCTTTAAGTGATGGTAACGGAAATGATTTTTTATTGTCTAATGTGAAATCAGAACTCTACGCCGAAAAGATTATTAGAGCTACTCTTTCTGAGGTCGGATCTTACGTGGGAATGGCAACATCTCCATTGAAGTACGAAGAGCTTAAGAAATTTTCTATTAGAAACAGCATATCTTTAGCATGGAGAATTGGGAGAGCTGTCACATTGGCCAAAGACAGTAGAAATTTAGACACTGTACCAGAATTTATAATAAATGCAATCGGTGGGAGCGATTATGGTCGCTTGATATTTTCTGGCAAAATTGTTGGTCTTGAAAAGAAGTTAATCAAGGGGCATCTTTATGGAGAAGTTGTAATTGAAGAATTCAATTCATCAAAATCTGAAGATAAAAAAAAGCTAGTAATACCATTCAAGAACGAAAACTTATTTTGCAAGTATGAGCATACTCCTTGCACCGAGATAATTGCTTCTGTACCGGAATTAATTACTGTTATTGATTCGGAGACAGGTGAGGCAATTGGAACACCTGATTATCGATATGGCTTATCATGCTTTGTTATCGTGATGGCTCCAAATCAGATATGGACATCTTCAAAAAACGCACTAAGAATAGGAGGTCCAGAGGCATTTGGTTTTGATCATTTTGAATTCAAATCGACTTTCCAAGTAGAGAGTTCTCCAAGGAGCGTTATTGATGAATATTTTATACCTTCTATACATGCAACTTCCAACAAAAAGGAAAATCTTCATTAAAAATTTATTTCTTCTCTTGATTAATTTTGTTTTTAATTAACTTCTCTGTTCCATTGAAACAATCTTAAATTTAGGAGAAGCAAAAAATAAAATGTTACAAAAATTGAAAAACACGTAGGAAAGTTTTGAAATGGTACAAAATTTTTTTGCTTCAGTTATTTTTTTCGCTAAATGGAAACGAGTTAAATAAGCGATTATCATTCATATCAAAAAATACAATCCTCTAAAGACCAATTTTCCATCAGTAGATTAATATACCCCATCTATGACCGTAACAGCATTACCACCAACATAGATATCTGGTCCGACAGTGATCGTGATTTCACCAGCTCTATTTAATACTTTACCTTGGGACAAGCGGATAGTACCAAGCCGATTCTCCGAGTCCCTTAAAAACGCTGCTGTTGCTCCTGAACCGGATCCACACACTGGATCCTCTACAACTCCTATCGCTGGTGCGAAAGTTCTTGTTTCATAAGACTCGCCCTCTACGTATTTACCAAGCACTTGAAATCCCGTAACATTCAATTCCAATGATATTTTCTTCAAAGCGAATATATCTGGTTTCAATTCAAGAACGGTCTTTGCACAATCCAATTGAATAGTGAGCCACACTGGGCCAACGTCGTAAACTGCTGCATTTATTGCAGTATCAACGCCAAGCGCATTGGTAACTTTCAGGATTTCAGACGAACTCAAATCTCGACGAGCAGCATACGGTAATTGAAAATTGATTTCCCGGTCCTCCGCAGATGATAGTTCCAACTTCACTAAACCTACTTCACATTCTTGTATGACATGATTATTCTTGGGCTCCGCGAGTCCGGCTTCTAGCAATGCGTGGCAGGTTCCAATGGTGGGATGACCGGCAAAAGGTAACTCTTTCCTTAAGCTGAAGATGCGAACCTTATAATCGGCTTCTTCAGAAACTGGCTTCTGAATAAAAGTTGCTTCTGAAAGATTTGTCCAAGCTGACATATTTGCCATATCTTCTGACGTTAAGTTGTCTGCATCGAAAAATACTGCAACTGGATTTCCCTTATACTTTTGCTTGGTGAAAACATCCACCTGCTTGAATGTGGGCATTATTTGACAATTAAAAGACTTCTCTCCGTTCTCATATTACATGGTTTTTATATTGCGACAAATCGTCTATATATTGCTGAAATAAAAGTATGACTAATTATTACATGCAGTCCAAACGTCACTTTTATTGATTCTTACTCTAATGCTTAATCATTCTTGTAAGCTGGCTCAGACTTATTGCTAGACAAGCTGAACGCATGATAAATATAAAGCTGGATTTTCAGTAGCATATTTATTTTTTTATATTCTCTACCGTATAAGTTCAACAATAAAATGGCTATACCTGGTTTCACAGGATCTTACTCCAAGGATAGTATCTTGGAATCATTATATGATACTTATACCTAAGTAATAATTTTTCTATCTCTTTACCAAGGGTTTGAAAATGAAATTATTGTAGTATCAATATAAGACTCTTGAGAATGTCTGTGAGTACGAAGCCAATGACAAATCTTCGGTGTCTAAAAAATATCTTTGAAAGATATATGCATATAAATGTTCAAAGTGATATACAATTGAGTTATAATAACAGTTCAGAGGGCCCAGTCATCAGTAGGCTACATCATGGTGATTCAGTTGATCAAATAAACTACTTATGTCACAGTCCAAGTGTCAGCAGTATTTTTCTTAATCAGAGTATTCTGCTCATGCAAGATACTATGTTGATAAATGATATAATGACGGTATACAAGGAACTTAAAGGAAATGACGGAAGATTAGAAATTCAGGCATAAATTCATGATTGGGCTTATTAAATTTGATTAAGTCCTTTCTTAAAATTTAGTCATATCGAACGATACAGACATGTTGGTGTCAAGGATATTGTCTAAGTATAACAACTTCACGTGCTTTAGGGGTCATAAATAGATGAGGCTTGTTAACTGTCCAACCTTACTGGTTGACCAGTTCAGGGGGATTGTAATTGTAAAACTTAGAGAAGATAAATTTATGTCTGCTAATTCAAAGGGATAAAACTGGCCATATCGGAAAATATTATCAGGCACAGGAAAGGGTAGTGCAATTATTAAGAAACCAGATGTAAAAAGGTGTTTCAACAATCGAAATACTTGAAACACTTCTTCAAATCCCTGAAAACACTACTACCACAAGCATAATTAGTTAAGGAATTGCCATTGTAATTTATGCAGTCTAGTAGTAAGCAGTAGTTGAAGCAACGTGTATACTTGTCACCCAAGGATAAGAATATATATTTTGTGCCACGCCACACTGACTCATTTACAACTACTGCTCAAAATTTTACGATAGCAGGTGCGTTTAGTTATCGACAGCTATGTGATAAGATCTCTGTGCTTCATTGCCCAAAGAAACGCAAGGATCTGGATCAGGGATACGTTCTGTAGGATAAGGCACTATTATGATGTACGAAAATTACCGAATGTAGGGTATTACTGGATCTTGGGCTTTCTAAGTCTGGTGGTAGAAATTCAGAGAGCCTATGTCCAATAAAGTAAGGGAACATATAAAGCTAATCAACCATAATATTGTTGATTACATCTTGTATCTACAGGAGACAAAAATGTTCGGAATAATTATAGGAGCATTATTGGTAAGATATATATTAGAATTCAAAGCATCTTTGAGCAAAGAAGACTCTAAAATTATATTTATCATTTTATTAATCAAAAACCGATCATTTAGACCTTTAAAGAAAGCCTGATTAACATTAGAGTAGCAGCTTTCTCTGTGTGCTTTCTATATGCTTCAATTGCAGTGTCTTCAAAGTAATTCTCTTGTTTAAATCCATATCCTCCATTTATATTCCAGCTTTGCCGCGTTTTTCCTCGTTGGCCACATTATGAACAAAGATTGCCTGAGTAGTGTTAAGTGATCTATCAACAAAATCTCTCACTAGCTGTCCGTAAATGTAGCTCTCTCCGATAAATCCACGTTATATTCAGGAACTTCATGGAAAATTAATTTCCTTTTCCGATAAGTCAGTGAAACGGCTTTAGGAGACATACGGAATTTTCATCCGAAACAAAATTAGAACTATAAAATTGTCACATTTTTGAAGGGCTGTATTGATATAATTTCAGTTTAATGAAATTCTGTTGGTTTATATAATTATGGGTGCCTCAAAATTAGAATTTTTGAAGGACATTTACATCAACGTGTTGAAGTCACCAAACCCTCGTTTCCTACCTCAAGACTATCCTGACTTATCGGGTAAAAATGTTATTATTACGGGAGCAAGCAGTGGATTGGGTTTGGAGGTACTTAGATTACTCTTGATTCAACATGCTAATATTGGTGTTGTGGTGCGAAATGTTGGAAAAATGGAGGCGGCGATTGAAAACTTAAAAAAAAACTGCAAAAATATAGAGCCATCTGAAATTGATCTGAGAGTTCATATTTTTGAAGCAGACCTAAGCGATTTGAGCAGCATACATGATTGCGCAGTATCAATTGTATCAGCTTTCCCAGAATTGCACTTTGTATTTCAAAATGCAGGCATAATGATGCCTCCCAAAGGATCAAAGTCGGCGCAAGGTTTCGAACTACAGTGGTCAACAAATGTCTTAGCACCTTATCTTTTACAGAAATACTTGACTCCATGTATGTTAAAAGTTAGCCAAAAAAATCCCAACTTCATACCAAGGGTTATTTGGGTTTCTTCTAATGCATACCTTTCAGGGCCAGGAGCCGTCGGAATTGATTTTGATACTATTAAGCTGAAAAACCCTCCCAATTATTCTCCAATGGCTATCTATGGACAATCTAAGGTAGGTGTTAATTTTGTCAATTACATGTTTGCCCAGAAGTATAAAGGTAAAATAATTTCTACTGCCTTACATCCAGGCATATTAAAAACGGGCCTTCAAAAGGATTTTCCGTTCATTGAGCGTTTCATTGTTAATCACGCAGGGAGAGATGCTTCGTACGGGGCATACACCGAAATGTACGCTGCACTTAGTTCAGAAGTCACAAAAGAAAATAGTGGCTGCTTTATTGGGCCCCAATGTGAAATACAAGATTACGTTAATTTCTTTAAGGAGGGTACTTCTAATGGTATGGCTGAGAAAATAGTAAGTCGTATTGACGAACAGGTGGCCCCTTATTTCAAAGCTTAGCTTTAAACTGAAATGGAAACCTCTTCGATTACTTGGGACAGAGCACCACGCTTTAATATCTGTAGATGCTGAGAAAATGTATGTCACATTTTCCATATCTGAACGCCTGGCGTGATCCTCCAATGTCCGAACTTAGACGAGGCTTGAATCAGTAGGTGGCGACGATTTGATTTGCCATATATGTTGCAAGCCTCAATGATGTCATAAGGAAGCTATTTTGGATATAATTTACAGAAGTCTGGGACATGGAATTTAATCACGTTTAATCTTCTTATTCCGTACTTATTATGCTATTTGTGTCTCAGGTTCGATGGTATCTTATGATGGTCTTACTTTCGCTAACACTTTTGTGGGCGAGTGGTCTGGTGGCAAGGTGTCCAGTGGTTCGGTGTCCAGGATGGTTTCAAGAGAGATTATAGTATGTAGAACTTATTTAATATACGGTATCACTTTATAAACCAATTATATTGCATTATCTATCACTACGTGATTTGATTCTCCTAAAATTCTTGGTGTCATAGGGGAGGGTGAAAAAACTTGGCAAGGAGGGCGGCAAGGGAGCAGTTTATTTCCCAAAGAACTCAATATATTATTGCTAAATATAAGTAAATAAAATCAAAAAACGGAAGAAGACAAGCAACAAGTGGAATCATAATTGATCCAAAGACTGGTCTGAATTGTATAATTATCAACTTTAAATCAATGTTAATAATGAAAATTAACTTAAATTCCACAAGCAGTTAAAAAACGCCTACTATCAGCTCCTGTTCACGATCTGTACGAATACTGATAAGTATTTGTCGAAAGTAATGTGTAAAGTAATCACTACATGATTGTAACAGAAGACAAGGGAATAATCGAAAAAATCCTAAGAATGGATAATAAATGTTTAGGGCTTGCCCTAGGTGACTACGCTTTTCATGATTAGCAACATATTCTGCAGGTAGGAATCAAGAGGATAGATACAGATTATCTCTTCGAGGCTATTTATTTATGCCGATTTGTAAGCTTATGCAACTTACTTTGAATGAATATTTGATAGCTGAGAGTGAAAGGCCTTCTCTATGACATCCAACTGTTGATGGATTCGCTCTTAAATGTAGCAAGAACATTATCATCAGTAAAGATGAATGCGTGTACTATGAAATTGATGTAAAGATTTCCAGTTTGCCAAGATATAAAAAAGATCGCTAGAAGGCATAGGAAGAATAATCTTTCCAGGTTAAAAAAATAATCTATGCCCAATGCTTTACTTCAAAACTGATAAAGGTATTCTAACTGATTCATATATATCAATCTTTGTGGAACTAGATCTAAATTCTTTCGAAAAGAATGTCGACAGACTGAGAAAACTGAAAACTCCAACAGAACCAAAAATAGTTCCTATTATACAAGGTTCGCGATTGTCATTCATGTAAACCTACGCTTCGAGAACCGCTATCATACCTTATTTACAACTCTATCGAAGATTCTAAAATGGTAACTCAACAGGAAAGAGTTGACAACCTCCAGAGATATCTTCAATTTTCATCTGGAAAAGCATTCACCGGCATTATTCTTAGTGAGGATAGGGAATTTGAGCGGTCCGAGGGGTCCTGGAGTCGACCTGGTACTAAAAATATTAGTGTGGGAGCCACTATGGGCTCAAGTAATGAATAGGGCTAAGAAGATGAAAGATTAGAACAAATCAATACACCCGGAAAAATGTAGATGCTACATTATAATACTCAGAATTGAAATTTAAAAATTGCCCAGCGTAGATAAAATTGATCATAAGAATGGAAATTGTCTTATGATGCACAAAACTTCCAACCATTCATACAGCATATATCTCCCCAGTTAATACATAAGCACCCTTTCGGATTCATGGACCATGACTGCTGAACAATTGTCCATGCCTTATTTACATTGTTTACAGGGCTCTTTCCAGTAATTTCCTTGAATAGAAATGTCATTGCCACTCTATCTGTATCAAATATGCATGAAATTCCAACAACAATTAAGGGAAGGCATAATCCAATGTTGCACCCGGACTCAATAAGCACTTTAATGTAACTCTGGGACGTAAAGACTAGCCTCCTTACTTCAATTGAAACAGGAGGTATTCTCTTGATATATAGATACCAGTATAACCAGCAAGTATTTTTGTATAGACTAAAGCTTGTTTCTTGAAACTTAAAATCCTCATGATTGGGGCAAATGTCAAGTTTTTCGAGAGCACAATTTTCAATCTTCTCTTTCAAACTCTCTCCTATATTTTCAACAAAATCAAAATAATTAATTTTCAATTGCAAAAAGTCTGCGTTATTGAAGTCCTTCTCGACTTGAAAATTATCCAAACAATCAGAAAAAATTCTCTCCTCTTCTTTGATAAGAAGAATAGAGTTAATTATGTCCCCTAACACGAAGCACAAAGGACGAAGAGGACCCATTATTGGGTCGAGACCATAGTGACCCTCATTTTCAGTGTGCGAATGCGAGAAAAACTGCTCATACGCTAAGACTGGAAACACTGTACCTGTGATGAGGGCAGACGATCTCATAACATCATGATACTGAAGATTAGAAACCAAAAACTTTATGTGATTTGAGTTATCGTACAAGATTAGGATCTCGCTTATACCTCCAGCAGACTCAATCACGCTGACACAATTTTGAAACATGATATTCCAATAATATGTATCTCCCGCACATATGAAAAACCCCATCAAAACTGAATTTAAACATAGATAATTCATAATGGCTTCCTTGGATGACATCTGACTTGATAAGTTGGTGAAATATTCCTGTACTTTGTTGATAAATTTCGAAAAGCTTATATCTTTTTCTATTCTTTTCAAAAACATACCTCCCCATGCCGCTAATGCATTCATTATAGTTTCGTCATACTCTGATATAGTAACAAATGTATTAATAAAGTAGTTGGTACTTAATTTGCCAAATGAAAGTTCTTTGGAAACTTTTCTTTCAAAGTATGACATGAATCTTCTCCCCTCTTCATCCAAGTACAAGAATCTTGTGGATGAGGGTATGTAGGAGACTTGTAGGGACAGACCATATAAACTATCATTTTTATGAGAAGTAGCGTGTATTTCATCTCCCTGATACTGGTCGATGTCTTTCTCAGTCACTAAAGTGACATGACGCTCTTGCCTATTTTCCTGATGATCGAATAGCTCAGGAGTACAGCCGAGGTCTGTCTCAGTTTTCTTACTCTCCGTAATGTCAGGCAAATCAGTATTTGAAGCATATGCATCAAGTGACACTAGCATCTCATTCCTTTTATCTTTAGTGTTCAAAGATTCTGACTCTTTATTCTGACACTCTTCACAATTATAGGTGCCGTTGCTGTCATATCTGCTTAAATGTTAGTTCAATTCTCTCTCAAAAGTAAATCGAATGAAGTAACATACATATTTCTTTTCCAATATAAATAGCGACCATTATACTTGCGATTGAAGTCTCTGTAGTTTCTGTAGTGCTTGCATGTGGCTCCCGAATGCCCCCTTGATGAAGTTTTAGAAATCTTGCAATACTTTTCAATCAGCCTCTTAAATTTCGATTTCTTATTATTCAACAATTGGGCGTCAAAAACTGTAAACATTTCTGATGAAAGTCTAAAATTGTTAACATACATATCTGTCTTTTTTCTTGAAAGTATCTCCTGAATTGATGGGTGTGTGTTGAACAAAATTTGATAAGACTTTTCGCAAAGGCAATCACCCAATTTCTGGAAAATGTATACAGTACGTGCCCCAACAACAATTTAACGTCATGCACAAAGAACAAAATAACGCGCTATTAGCAGATTATATCGTCATATAAGGCATGAGGTGACTCTTATCCTCATTAGATGGATTAAAAAATTAGCAAATGTGCTTACTTCCTGAAGGGAAATTTCACTCATTGAGCTTAATCATTTTAAGGGAACACAGATCCATTCCTCAATCCAGTATTATGTTTTGTGAATTAATTTCTTTTGAGTTTTAAAGTAGTTATGTTTTAAATGATGGACTACGACTGCCGTTTTATATCATTCAATTACACTATATAAAGAAAGTCTTCAGGGAAGTGCTAAAATAGCCAACTAAGGATTTTTTGATGCCATTTTTTAGGGAAATCGATCTTCTCTCCCTCATCATAGTAGAGATCATATTCGTGACTTTCGATTTCTTCTAGGCCAGATTTCAAGTCAGCTTCTTCTGGCTTAACCAATTTAGTCCTTTTGATCAATTTCCAAGAAACAAAACCAAAAATATTTATAAAAACCATAATATATGAAAACAAAAAATTATCCACCTCCCATTGACCTGGTAAGAAGACGGAATATCCGACAGCTGCCACCATCAAAATTAGCAAAACACATATAATGATGGAAGAATATGGCTGGCACCAGGAGGTATAGCTAAAATCTTTTCTGTCAATACCTTGGGCCTTGCATGCTCTGTAGAACCCAAAGTATGTAAATGACATGAAAACATAATTAAGGACTTGTGACCCGGTACATAAACTAACAATGTAATTAAGCACTGTTGCACTAGTAGAACCCAATTGAAGCAATGATAATAGAGCAAAACACATTGCAATGCCAACTCCGACAATAGGAACACCCTTCCTTGTACATATTCCACAAACTCTTGGAGCGAATCCTCTTCTCGAGAGAGAGTGAAGAACCCTAGATGTGCAGAAAACTTGAGAATTACCTGCGGAGAAGGAGGAAGTTATAATCAAAATATTTACGATATCAGGTAATACTTTGATTCCCATATTTTTCATAGCAACAACGTAAGGAGAAGCAGCTGCATTTGAGGCTGTACCGTTCATTTCTAGGAAAGTTGGATTATTGTATGCAATAATTATACTAACACTCAAAGATCCGAGAATGAAAAATATTACCAATCTGTACATAACAGTTCTAAAAGCCGTAGGAATAGACTTTCTGGGGTCCTTTGCTTCACCTGCTACCATTGAAATGTATTCTGGACCCACAATCGTAAAAGCAGCTTGAATTAAAGCAGCCAAAAAACCCTGGAATCTCCCTGTACTTCCAGTGCCTAGATACTCTGCGATTGGACCCCCTTTAGCATTCCAATTTCGAAACCCATATACGTCATGCTGAGGATTTCCTCCAATCATAGTAATAAATGTAAAGAAGATTAAACCAACGGCTAAGATCAACTTTCCTAAGGATAACCAGAATTCTGATTCACCGTAATACCGGACCGCAAAAATGTTGATAGCGACATACAACACGATTTGCACACACAAAGGAATCGCAGGAGAATAATCATCTCTCCAAAAGTGAATTTGTCCATTAACAGCGGTAATTTCGAAAGGAATATATAAAGACAACATAATGTAGTAATTCCAGCCAGCACAAAATTCAAGAGATTCGTCTACGCAACGACCCGCCATAGTGATAAATGGCGAAGAAATTGGAAGATAAGATACCATTTCTCCGACTGAAGAACATAAGAACAAAATCACTATTGTCCAAATTGTATACGCCAAGAATAAGCCCAAGGGACCACCCTTAATGAGGCCAGAGCCGATAGATATGAACAAAGCAGTACCAATCAGTCCTCCTATTGCAATCAACTGAATGTGTCTAATCTCTAAACTTCTATGAATTGATGGCTGAGAGCTTTCAACCTCAATTTCGCCCGAATTCTGGGTGTCAACAGCAATCCCTATCTTTTCGGACTTTTCAATCATTTTGATTCATTGATTAATGGTTTAAAGGAAAACATTTAAAGCTAATTTCATAGTCTATATATTCAGATTGAGTGAAATTAATTGCATCACACAACATACTTTATCTCATAGAATAAAAACCTAATACGAATATTTCCTTTTTAGAAATTCCCGATAAAGGCACCAAATATTTCTTTTTTGCGGCCCGCAGTTTTAGTGGCCGCACAGTATTAGCACTGCATATAATATACCATAGATAACCGTTAAATTTAAGGTGTGCGGATAGGCCCTTAATCTTTCAAACAAACAAGTAGATAAGAAGGTTATAGGCGAGGGAATAGTTAAAAGTTACGCTAAAAACTCGCCAACTAAGGATAGTATCAAGACCAATCATTGCTTGCCTATGATTAATCTGGTGCGAATCCTTGAGATCCTTATGTGTGGTTTGATCTGATATAAGCGCCGGACTTGAAATTCTTTGATTTTCAAGAAGTGTTATCGAGCCTATTATCAAAACTATACTTTTTCAAATTTGTAAATGCGTCTAATTTTACGATTGAAACAATAATGGAAAGTGAGAACTAAATTATATTCTGTCACACCATAATCAAGGCAAATGTCATTCTCTGCAGGTATCATGATTTAAAAGTAAGAAAAGTGAATACAACTTTTATATGGGGCTAAGAAGAAGCTAAGAAGAAAAAACTTTGGTTATAACGATATTTGTTTCATTACTAGGTTACTCAAGTATTTCAAAAAGATAGTACAGTATAGCTCAATCTAAAATGAACAGTAATACTAAGTGTATCTAACACAACCGGATATTGTAAAGCATTTTTTTGCACTATAAGGTTTTCTATTTCTCCTATCATAGAACCAGGCTAGGCTTTGATAGTTTCTTCGAGAATATGAGAACTAATTTTCAAATAAGTGCCGGTGTCTTTCTTTTAAAAGGGCTCCCCATTTTTTGATACCAAACTCAATTTGGTCTTCATTTAGAAAGCTGAGGGACAATCTTACAAAACTCTTCCCCCATCCTTTCTCGTCTCCCACTACTTCGAATAGATCACCCAGCCCTAGTAAGATATTATATTTATCTTTCAAAATTGCTACTATTTCGCGGTGATCTATGTCAGAGTCTATCTTAACCCAAACGAAGAATCCCCCATGTCCACCATATATCTTACAACATTTTGGCAAATAAGTTTTAATGCAGTAAAGAAGTTTCAAGCACCTCTTTTTGAAAACACTCTTGTACCTTTCAACAATAGTGTCGAGATCTTTGCTCTCTATCAAACTTCTAATGATTAATGTGGATAATTGTCCTGGTGTTCCACCTGACATATTTGCTCCTGACTTCGCCAATTGTTGAGCCAATAAGGGCGTAGCTGTTTCTTGCCAGCCCACCCTCAACCCTGGTGCAACTATCTTGGAGAATGTTGCGTTTGAAATGGTGTTGCCATATTGCGACCACGAAGGTTTGGTGTCACGATCTAAATAAGGAAGCTTTTTGATCGTATTAAAGTCGTTATAGTTCAAGATATCATACACATCGTCAGAAATAATAAGCATATCATGTTTCCTTGCCAACTCAATCAATCTTGTTCTTGTTTTGATCGAATAAGATATCCCTCCTGGATTTGAGTATGTAGGAACCATGTAAATAACGTACCTGTAAAATTTTCGATCAGTTCTAGTACAGGGATCAAAGCAGATGTTGATTTCTTTATCAGCAGTGGCATCTTCCTCTCCTTGATCATAAAATTCTAATGATTTCTGTAATGCTTTCAAGTCGATTTCATAATCTTCACCATTCGGTGTTTCTTTAATTGAAGTAATCTTGTCTTGAAAGCCTGCATCCAAAAATACTGCATTGATTAAAAAATACGTCGGCGTTACTAGATATGCTCTTCGAGTGATCATTTTTGTGTCAGTTACTGAATTAAGAATATTACTACAGCCATATGATGCTCCTCCTGTTAAATTTATTGTGTCAGGATCAATATTAATTGTGCTGTAACAGACTTCCATCCATCTAGCAATGGATTCTCTAACATCTAGGTTCCCAGTATTGGTACCATAAGTAAGTGGGTGCACATTTAAATGATCTGCTTCATACTCTTTGTAATCTTTCTTCAAAACTTCGTTATAGGCTTTAGAGAGCTTATCTGTAGGAAGTAGGTCAATACTATGGTGGCCCTTTAAAAAGTCAATCTCAACATTTGCAGGCATTTGTTTAAAGTAGTATGTGGTCCGTTTCTTAGAAATCTCTTGCTCGTTCGCAGAAATAATATTTATTGCTAATGTGTGGTTTTTATCTTTTTTTTATTTTTCTTTCTAGTTTGCAGTCAGATTAGTAAAATCGAAACTTGGCGTTCAATAGTGGAAATGAAGAAATGCCACTTTATCGAAATCATCCAATATCCGTTTTGGTCAACCGAATTTGTGCAGTACTTCTTAATTAGGCTTTTACTTATTTTGGATGTTCCCAAAGAATTCCTCAAACACACTACCTATTTCACTCCATAAAAGAGTAATATATAGTGGAAGAAAAATAATAACCAGTTTCGCAAAGTGAAACATATATGTAAAATATGAAATCGGATGAAAAACGATATGAAAGATCAGATGAAGAAT
Source organism: Priceomyces carsonii (assembly GCF_900007245.1). Lineage (NCBI taxonomy): Eukaryota > Fungi > Ascomycota > Pichiomycetes > Serinales > Debaryomycetaceae > Priceomyces > Priceomyces carsonii. The sequence continues at coordinate 17,462 of NW_026946677.1, read as the reverse complement.
CAGATAAACTACATAATATTGGTAAGAAGCTTTTGGCTGTATTTGTGGTAGTCACTCTGGTGGCATGTCTAGTAGGGTATTGTACTGATTGAATATTAAAGGAATCTAGCGTCTGAAAATGTGGTCTTCGAAAATAGAAGCAGTATGGCTGTTTTGTGGGCTGACCTTAAGAAATGTTGCGGGAACTTTCTCATCTCTAGGTAATGTAACTCTACTGTCCCTTTCTACTGTGAAATGCGTGTTTTGTGGTTCACGTTTGTCATCTTTCTGCAATGTACACGTGATTGGCCAAATGATGTAAAATAAGCGTAGTGTTCTGCACTCAACAAAACGTCATTCAATAAAAAGGCATTTATCAGAAATCGTTCGAACTTATCTGTCAATACCTTTAAAGACCCGCACATCCTTACCATCCAATCGAGGCAAAAAAATTCCAGAACCTCCCGAATTGGATACACGAGCACTTTTCATTTGCGCCCACAAGAGTTGTTATAGACGTCTACTTCTGAAAATACTCATCCCATGCCTTTGTTGTTGCATGCGTCGCAAGAAGGCTTTTCTCCATCACATTTTAATTTCTTCTGACGATAATTATTTCAAGCGATGTTCGTTTTTTCAAGCTTTTGTTTTATTGTATTTCACCTTCAAGCGATATCTTTGAATGTTTACTAAATCAAATCGCAAGCTCTGCTGGCTAAGTATCTAGTGGATTGGAAACTTGGTGGCAAGATTGGTTACCTTCGCTAACATTTTGGGGACGAGAGATCAGGTGGCTAAGTATCCGGCGGCTTGGTGGCAAGAACGGTATCAAGAGACTTTTTAGTATGTAGAATCTATTTAATATATAATATCATTTATGGACCAATAATATTGCATTATATTATAACCACGTGATTTTATTATACTAACATCCTTGGTGTCTTGGGGGAGGGTGTCAAAAGAGGAGGCAAGGGAATATTTGATTCCTACTTACTTACTCCTCCTCGCACCCCCTCCTCCATCCCCCTTTCCCACACACACACCTCTTTATTCGTACTTTTTTGATGTTTCTCTAGTCTTATCTCAATAATTTCTATATCAAGATCTTGATAGATACTTTCATAGTAAAGATCTTCACGTAGGAAGGAATGGATGCTCTTGGATTGATTACTACTGGTGAAATTTTGGAATCTTATGGAAATGGGTTTAAAGTCGGTCTAATCAATTCTGAGCCAAAGTATTCTCCTTAAGAATATGAATCTGGATATGAAAGACAATTCGCATATGATTTTAGAGAACCTTTCTTCAATAAAGTAATCCCTAGGAAACACGCAGATCCAATCAATTATAACGTTTATGATTATATATTTGACAAGGAGTTAGGATTAAATATACATAAAGTTACTGGTTTGGCTGTTATAATCTGTTTACAATTTCAAAGAAAACTATACACCCAATACTAGAATAGTTGACCTTTACTGTGAAGGAATGATTACTGCTAATTCAAAAAGCTTACAGACCATGAGAAGAATGGAAATGAGTAGAGAAAGACTTCAATATCATTTAAAGATGTTCAAGTTGAATGAACTAATCTTTAAAATAGAAAAAGGTATATCAGTCTCAGCTACTTACCTATTCGAGTACTAGCGATGTTCTCGTAGATAACATCCGAAGGATAGTACATGTATTGCGGCCAGAGTTCGTCTACTTTGACCGGTTTCACTAAATTTATGATCAATAGTATCAACACTGTAGTGCTTATTGCAGTTACGGCTTTCCCAGAGAATTTTAATGTTATACTTCCACATACTTTTACGTAGGCCCTGTCTCAGATTATTTTTGTTATCAACTTTAGTTTCATTAATGGCTCAAGAAAAGTCAATTGAAAAGTTCTGGTAGGCATGCTTTTTCCTATCATATCAGTTTCTCTATCCTTAAATATAATTTAATGGCACGATAGTATCTTTCAACGTTTCGCATCAACTTATTTAACTGAATAATAGTCGTATTCATATTTCAATAAGTCATGAAAATTGCAACATACATTACGTCCAGTAGATACAGTATATGTATCTTCGTGATACCTCAGCTTAAGAAAAGCAGATGAAGATTGTAGGTTATTCAAATATGTAAAATATGTAACCCAGAAGGCAAGGATACTCATATTGAGTTGTGAAAACTTTCAACCAATCAAATGTGTATTGATTGAAGTACGAGCAAATTTAAGTCCTCCCTTGTAGGAGGAATTTAGTTTCAATTTGCTAGGTTAAGGACTGAGAATTTATTCAAAAAAGAAATGTTTGAAATTATATTCCATCATTCCAGAAATCATTAATATTTTTGATTTATGTGTTTAAGTCCTAAGCAACAAGATTCAAAGGCTTATAAGGATTCAAATTCTTTTATAAGGAAGAAACAAATTGAAGATATGGGGTTTTATACAAATTTTTTACATTAAAGCAACAAGTAAATGGTATGCTTGAATAGCAATAAAAACCCGTCAAAAAACATAGACTGAGGATCTAATCCTGAACTTATGGATCGTTTATTGCACTGTAGCTATATGTTTCGTACGATCGTGATCAGTTTTTTGCTCATAAATTATTATGAAAGAGCAAAGAGCCCATTTCTGAAAAGAGAGTATTTTATACTAAAAATAATTGATTGCTGATTATTTAGATACTCTCACAGTGTTTTCACTGACTTATCTAAATTCTCCATTCAATCTGATGCTTGTACCCCGTATTACGATGAACCAAATTTCGATCACGAGACATTTTCCTGAAACACATTGGCTGATTATACTGTTCCAATACATATTTAATTAAAAAGAAACTCTGAATAAGATGGGAGAAGCTTTATTTCAGTTAAAAGGGCGGTTCAAATCTGAAAGCGGTTCGAAAAATTCCTATATTGTACTTGTATCTCTTTACACTTGGAAAAAGTAGAAAAAGCAATGTTCTCATCTTGAGCTCCAACTAGAGACTTTCTGCAATAATTGTATTCTTGTTCCACTATTATCGCCACGTTGAATTTTATTCAATTTTCCCAATTTTTATGGCCAAAATTTAAAGTAGTAGGTCTGGATTTTATTATATGTTAGCCCCGACCAGTTATAAACATTTAAGAAATAGCTTAATGTTTCAGAGATTTATTGATATGACTAGGGCATTGAATCTACAGGTTTGAAAGCGGTAAAGTTGTTTTTGAACTCGAAATTAATTGACATTTTTTTTCAAAGTAGCTTGAATACTGGATATCAAGGTATTTTACGTTGGTCCTTTTTTTTTTTGACAATCTCGACATATAAATTTGATTATCAACTCGCTAATTTTACTAGCTATAAGAGAAGAAGATGATGTTTACAAATCGCTGTCAATCGAGCAGCCATATCCATCATTTGGTGGGTTAATAGTTCCTACTACTGGCACGCTGATACCTGGAATACCCAGACAATGACCACCTGTCTCGCAACAATGTGTTACTGCGTCTTCATTGCTTATGCAAAACATACTTGACAGGAAGTAAAAGGAATAGCCATTAGCAGGGCGTCCATCTTTTTTGAGCGTTAAAGGGTGGTCCTCATCGAATAGAGTGATGTCACCAGATCCATTACTTCAGGTGCCTACACATTCATTTCCGTTAACATGCACATCTGTTACTGGAATTGAACATGAACTACCAGTACATCCACCTGGTATTGTACTTTGTACTACTTTGAGATCGATCTCACCAAGAATAAAACCTGAAAAGAAAGGAGCTTGAAATAAACTTGGATATTCTCATGTTGAAAAATTCTTGTTTGCTACAATGATAGTGCAAAAATATGAAATAATCAGATTCATAGTCAGCTTTTATAGAAGATGCTAACAGTACAGTGTTCTGCATACGGATTTCTGTAAAAGATAGCGCGCGGAGTCGTTTCTCCATGTTCTTAGAATGACGTAATCAAACTTAAGTTTCATGCGAAGTCTCCTAATGAGAAAATTAGACTTCAATTGAGATTACGAAATTCATATTGTTATAGAATTCACAGTGCCACCAGCATAAATAGCAATTCTGTGATCTCGCTATCCTCAATCAGTAGAAAATTACTCGGTAAGTCTTTTTAATTGCCGTAGCAATGAAAAAGAACCCCACCGAGAAGCACATATTACTAACAATTGTTCAAAGTATTGTCATGCTTTGCATAGTTTCCTTGCAATATGATCTACGTAGTGGGTGGTTTCTTCAATTGTTGAAAAATCGGTTATTATTGCAAATCATCAGATTTGTGCAGCTAAGTATCCGATTAAGAGGTGCAGTTTCTAAGCCTCGATGTACGCGTCTCACTCGAACGTAATTTTAAAGAATACTAACTACAAACTTATAATGTATCAACATAGTATTCAAAGCAACCTGAATTGATGTATTTAAGTTATTTAACTGGTTTACTTGTGAAGAGAGAAAGATTATATATTTAATCAAATCTCATTATTGATTTCGACCATATTGTTTCTGCGTCAGTGTCACAAATTACTGAAAACGTGACTATCTTGGTTGAGCTCCATTTGTCCTTTATTACTGGAATTTAATTTTTCTACTCTAATAATAGTTGAAGTCGTCGTTTCCTTTTTCAATAGTCTTATCTTGCGGATATTGCTTGTTTGATTTTTACTCAAAGCTATTTCATGCTTCCATTGAGGAAATCTAACATGTTTCATACCTGAGATTTCGGATACTCAATTCTTTTCAGAGTAATATAGCTCGAAATAGTTCTCCGAACTTATAGTCCTGAGAATCTGGCAACCTTTGTTTCCCAGAACAGGTAATAACGTACTTTTAGAAAATTTTTCATTTTTAGTAATGCATTGATCACACTGCTAGGTACCCTAATCACTTGTCGTATCCTTTGCTGGCACAATTTTGGAGGATATCTACGTTCTCTTAAATTGACGACGATGTAAAATAATTGAAGATTATCATGTTGATCTTTTTCTTTCATAGTAGTCTTGCTTTGTTCGCTTGGCTTCTGCTATGACAACTCCTTTCGTGGTTGCTTCTGTGTGAAAGCTACTTCAGTGAGAATAGGGCCACTGACTAATTTGCTTTTGTATACAGTTTATTTTGTTCTATTGTGAACCGTGACTTTTTCTTGAAGTGTCAGAAATCGTACCTACTAAAGTATCACATCTACTATAAACGCAACAAGATGAAAATTAAGCGAGCTAATTGAATCACCAATGCTCATCAGGGTCCTCAATACTCTCCTCTATAAACTTATAAGCTTCCAACACAGTCATTACAAATGAAACGGGATTTCCCTCTATTATAGAAGATGCGCCTTCAACTAGCCATTGAAGTATATCCGCAACAGACTCGAAAATTCTCAATATTTCTTGATAATATTCTTCGAGCAAGTAATAAGCAGCAGGTTGACCGTTACTTAATTTGCATGGCGAGTACTTACAGTTGGAATATCCATCTATAACCTGGTTGTAAAAAAAGGCTGTTATCACCCCACTGCTAGTCAGAGCATCACCTATAGCACCAGCATCTGCTCCAACTGAGGACAAGAGACACAAATGGGATGCCTGCTTGGGATATAATGCGATGCCTTGAGAAAGTGAAGTGAGATCCTCTTTTATCAATTTGAAGAAATTATCCATTCTATCGTTGGTCTCATATGACCAAAGGTCTCCCTCTTGGGTTTCTATGTATGCATCAACAAAATACGTATCGAACAATAAACTCGATAGGTCTACGTTAAAGGAAGATGTTTTTACCCACTCTTGTATCAAATAATCAGAGGCTTCCTGAAGATTATCGGGGTTAAGAACAATTAAAGATCCTTCAACGTTCTCGGCGGTGCCACCCCTCTGTAACGAAATTAAACCGAAGGTTACATCTGCTGTTTCGCAACCGATAGTATAGGAACATTTTACTCTGGAAGTAGTGTACTGCTTCATTCCGAACATTCTCATGGTTTCTCTCGATGGCTGTTCATAATTTTCAGGTGTATAGCTACAGGAATAATGTTGATGTGGCTTTTTCCAGTCCCAGTCAGAAACAGCCAAGTGAGTGAGCCTCATGGCAGTAGCCATGTAATAAAGCATTCCTGGGTTGCTAATATAACCGCTTATTGAATTATTGTAAGTTTGGAGTACGCGATTCTCACCATTGAAAGTCGAATTGGAAACAAACATCTGTAACACTGATGTTCCGAATAATCCACTTCCATCATCAATGGTCCCCCAAGTAGACAAGCATGTCACATTTTTTTGTTCATCGTTTGAACTAAAATACCCCCTAGCAATTTGGCTATCTCCTTGGACGGCAGTTAATTTTTTATTCTTTGAAACATCGCTTACATCTTTCACCAAGTTGAAGTTTTTTTGTGGGGTATTAATATTTGATGGGAATGAACTGCTAGTGGCCATTCCTGATGACACTCCTGTTGCGTTATAATATGCAGCGACTGGAGTGTAACCTGGAGAGCTCGTGACTATACTTGTATAAGTTGTCAACGCGCACTCTTCACCATTGCGTTCAGTGTAAGCTGTCACAGTTGTCTCATATGTACTAGGTTTACACCATGCTTCAAAATACGGGCAATATTCAAGTTGAGGTGATCCTTGCGCGGTGGTCATCGGTGCTCCTAATTCAACAGTACGTAAACCAACAATAGTGTTACCATCCGGGGCTCCCAATTTGACAGTAAGCGAACCAACAGTGGGATTACCAGTCGAAGCTCCCAAATCAAGGGTTGGAAACACATTAGCACCTGGAAGTGAAGTTCTAGTGGTACCAACCGCAGCTTTAGTATCAGCTACATCATAACTAGATGATGTTAATTCAACAATACCCAGTGGTTGATGGAATTTTAAGGTTTTGAGCTCATTCGCATTTGATAGATCGCTGATTTTGGCGTTCGAAGAGCTCGTAAAATGTTTTGACAATACACTAGACGTCAAAACGGTAGTAGTGAATGAGCTCAAACTGAAGTTACCGAAGTACATAATGAAACAACTTGGTTTGAGTAGATGTTCTGCTGGCACGTATGTCTTGGTTCGATCTGCTTCTGCTTGGCTTTGCAATCACCTTCTTTCTCAAAGACTATTGTGACTTGGTGCTATATGAATCTTGAGGATATTTATATAATTCTGCAAAATCGTAAATGTCTCCGAAGATCTTTCCTGGGTCTTTTGAGATTGAACGAGGAAATGGGCTATGCAGCCTAAAGAATTGAAACCTAACAAAGATTTTTAGATTAGAGTATGCATATTACATCTGTGCATTTTAGATGTCCAAATTAAGCATCTAAACTAAGCCACTTTCCCGAGTAGCACAAATTCGACCCGAATAGTATCTATGTATCTAAATTCGTCAGTTCATATCACTCTAATTTGGTACAGTTTTTATCTTTTAGACTCTGTTTCTCGGAGTCATTGCTTATGCCGCCAAGCTTTTTTGATAGTTAATGTCATAAAAAATATAAAATTAGTAAAAGTGAAAAGAATTGTACCTTACGTAGCTTTGACAGAATTTGAAAATCGAATGACTGCAACCTACTAACAAGTGGGGCATTTATTGAGAGCCCCTCAGAAGTTAAAGTCTATTTATGATGTATTATTATGATAAGCCATAGATCATAAATTCTTGGGCGCATCATTTTCAGAATGCCCTTTAGCCATTACAATTAAGATTACGATTTCACAGATATCTCTCGCTATCAAGCTAGATTAAAGCCATAAATTGAAAGGGCATACCATGATAGATATGTGTAAAAGTAGATTTTTGGTCGAGAACAGTGTATAAAAAAATTAACTGATAAACAGTGATAGGTGACGAGAGCTCGTTTATTCTGATTTCTCTGTGCTCACAGGTTTTTCTTTTTTATCCTGTTGAAATATCTTTTGGCTAGAACTTTCTATAGCAGAATGACTGCAGCTTGACTCTATGAAACCGAGTCGTACTTTTAACAATAATTATGCATCTGTGATCTTTCGCTGTATTGTGATTGTTAAATGTAAACATTATATGCCCCTATTTTTGCGAAGGTGACTCTAGCCGAGACTCCGGATATTTTTTGGAACGAATTTTTCGGCAAAGTTTATGGGGTCTTTACTAGCAGCAGGGCAACATTACAGGACATGACTATTTTAGTTTCAAATATAGTATAAAAACCCCATATGTCCAGAAAGAGTGCAACTATTGAAAACTGTGCCCGCCACAGGAGCCAAATTTTTGGAGAGTAAATAGTGAACCTTGAATGATATAATAGGTAAAAGGGGCTTAATACGATCGATACTATTAAGAGAGGAAAAACTTGAGTTTTTCCTCTCGGCATTTTGTGACTAAATGGTATCTCGAGGGCGAAAAATGGACAAAGCTATATCATATCAGTCAAGGGCCATGGCGCCACTTCAATAGGAAACTTTGCAAGCCGAAAGTCGGGAGAAGTCCTTGAGATTTAAACTGACGTAGGGTATTTGTTTTAATGCCTACTATAACTTCATACAATTCAATTATCTGTTGAGGGAACTCTAGGTTGCTAAGCCGGCTTTTCGAACTTTGTCAAAATACCCCTTGAACGTTCAATGTCCTACAAAGAATTTCTTGCAGTGTCTCTATTCGACAGATACGGTTTGTTAGCAATGATGAATTGCTTCTTTATTGACGCAAAGATTAAAATTCCGACATTTATTATAAATATACATGAATACACTTTCTCTATACCTCTTTGTAATTGCTTTGCGCTGTTACAATTAGTTACCTAAAATCGTGGTATTGAGGATTTTTGGGAATTTAAATCCGTTGGTTACGAATTGGCTAGTCAATTAGTAGCCAAAACTTCCTTCGTTGTACACTTGCTTAATATTTTTATCTCCTTCAATTAATCGGTAGTAAGCCTATAAGACATAATTATGCTCAGCTGCTTTGAAATGGTTGAAGCAACTGTTATTAATAAAATATTTACTATTTCTCTCGTTGTTCAAACTACCTGGCTTATTCTGGTAGAACAGCAAGCTAGCTGAGTCTCAACTTCTGATATAAGTATATATAATCTATTGTGCAGGAAACACATAGTCTTTTTCAGGAGTTTAGAAAAATATTAACTAATAAATGACTAGATATGAAACTAGAATGTCTATCGCCTGCGATCCTTGTCGGAGGAGAAAATGTAAGTGCGATAGTGTAAAACCAGCTTGCACTCAGTGTCGTTTGCGGAAAGTGATTTGTACATATAATAAAGTAGGCGATAAGAGGAGAAGGTCCCAGTCTCATTTCGACTTGATGTCGAGTCATATTTCAAGGTTACAACATGTTATAAATTTAATATCTGAAGGTGGTGTAAGAGCTGACCTAACCATTAAAAAATTACAAAATGATAAGAGATATTCCGAATCCTTATTGTATGGAGATAAAGCGATCGGCTCAACTGATATTGAATTTGAAGGAGATTTACTCAAAGTTGATAATCAAGGCAAAATTCACTTTTATGGAGAAACATCCAATATCCCAAAAATTATTCAAAACGACACTATTATTTCTCAGAAATTATCTTTGAGCTCTAATTCGGATATATATACCTTGGACATATCGCATTTTGTGCCTGACTATATTGTTTCGGAATTGTTGCAGTTATATTTTTGTTGGCAACACGTTTACTATAACGTATTCGACATGCAATTATTTTTAAGAGATATGAAGACTGGTGGGATGTTTTATTCAGATTTCCTCTTGAATGCAATTTTGTCACACGCTTGTCATCTATCTAGTAGGCCCGAACTTCGATCAGATCCTCTCGATGCCCGAACGACCGGCTATTTCTTTCATAAAAAAGCGTTGAAAATGCTCCATAGAGAGCTCGAAAATAGCTCTCTTACAACCGTGCAAGGCTTATTATTGTTGGCAAGTAAAGAATCGGGAATAGGTTGTAACAGTATTGGTTGGGTCCATTCGGGGATGGCAGTAAGAATTGCAATTGACTTAGGAATACATCACGACGCTGCAAAGTTGGCAGAGCTAGGCTATATTTCGGAGGAAGAGGTAAAGGTTCGAAATACGACATTTTGGGGGTGCTATCTTTTTGATCAAGGTTGGAGCTCGTATTTAGGACGACCGCCAGCCATTCGTATGTGTGATGTGTCGATAAATCTACCTGACTTCCATGAAGAAAAACCCCTAGAGTGGGTTCCTTTCTATGAAAGTAGTAATCAGTTTCCTGATGAAGTTATAAAACTAGAATTTTATCCCGAAAATACCTTGTTGGCAACATTAAAACTTTACCATATTTTAGAATTGATAATATTCTCTCTTTATACATCAAGGAAGGAAGAAGATAATGTTGAAAAGAAGAAAAATTACAGACTATTATTGGAAGAACATTATCAACTATTAGAATTATGGAGGGCTAAGCTCCCAGATTACCTAAGATATTCACAGTTTAATACGCACCCTGCTATTTTGATGTTACAAGGAATGTACCAATCCATAACAATATTCTTATTTCGCCCATACATAAAGCTCAGTGAGAGAAATTGGAGAATAGAAAACATACCTGACCCTTTAGACCAATGTCGACAGTGCGCAAAATCAATCCTTGAAATATTGCGACGATATAAAAAGTTGTACTCTTTGAACAAAATAGTTAACTTAACTACATACCTTGCATTGACTGCTTCTACTGTTTATTTAACGGTTGCATCTTCTACTGGATCTTTTGATGAAAGGGATCAAAATGATTGTTTATCAATCTTATCTGAGATAGGAACTTCATGGCCCGAGGCGAATGCTGTACATGATGTGATCAAACGCAAATTCAAGTCAATTCTTGCTCCTCAAAACGAAAACGATAGCAGCCTTCTTTCTCGTTATGCTATTGGTTGTGAGTGGATTCAAGAACTTTATCTCCCATTGGATGAGTTTATGATTGAAATGGAAGAATCTACAATCTGGGATAAACAAAATAATTAATTTGATAATAAATTTTATGTCTCACGATTTAAACTGCATACATTCATGTATTACTTCAAACTCCTGATCTGAACTTCTCTCGATGTTATTTTCTTGAACGTGAGCTGGTACAATAACTTCTTCTTCGAGGCCATAGTTTGTATCTGTAAGCTTTCCAGCCACAAAAAACATAAAAGGCATGCTAAAGACCATCATTCCGAAATTAGCTCCTAACTCACGGTTAAAGGGCACCTTTAAGGCATCAAGTCCAAACGAAATTGCATTTCCCGCTGATTGTGTACCTTTGTAGAATCCTGCATAACGCGCGAGTTTGTAGGACTCGTTAGTCAAGGACCCCATTATCCAATAGCACCAAGATTGCCACATTGCATCTGCGATACCGTACATAAAATACAAAACGAAAGGACCTCCAAAATGAGGACTAGTCCAGTCGACGTTAGGCGATTTTGATTCCCTCGTGAATTGTCGTTGGAATATTGCTCCACCAATCCATGTTGCTATTACAAATACACAAACGACGATCAATCCAATTAAGCCTCTTTTCCTTCTTGAAAGCTTTGTACTATCAAGAAGTAATCCAATGCCCACACTTCCCACTATTTGCGTTAACCAATATATCATGGAATTTAGCGATCTGCTCCTAAGAGAAAAATAAAAAGCATTAATGCCGAACTGATACGAATAAAAGAAATTACTAGAAAAGAAAGCAGGGAACAATAGCATCATCTTCCAATCTTTATATAGTTTGACAGTATCAACAAGCTCCTTAATGAAGCTAGATTGATGGAAGTTTTCCAAACTGGTTCCATCACTTCTCCTTATTGATCGTGGGTTCATGAGTAACAATGACAATAGACATCCAATAATCATAACAATAACGAAAGCAACATACGTTCCTGTCGAAACGCCAGAGTTACTTACTCCCCCAAGATTTTGAACTAAGGTTATTAGTCCACCTAGAGTTGCACCGACTGACAAAAGACTCCAAGTAATCGCAAAGCTCTTAGATTTGTTTTTTTCTTCAGGATATGACATTGTGACCATTCCATGAACGCTCCATAACATTCCAGCAGATATCCCACATAAGGCTCCTCCTGCAATAACAAAATTTGTATTCCCTGTTCTATCAAGACACCATAATGATCCAACGTATATAGTATATCCTATAGTTCCTAAAAAGAATGTTATCCTCGCACCTAACGTATTCACAATTGATCCCCCCATAAACCCGACGACAGCAAAACAACCATAAAGAGCAGCATTTGCTTGGTCAGTCAAAGAGACCGAAGAAGCTCTCTGACCACCAGCTCCAAGTCCAGATAAGGCATCAAACATTCCAGGCTGCGTGAATAGAACACACCCCACCAAAACAACCTGTGTTATTGGCTTCCTCCAGGCACCAGAAAACAATGTGAGTAAATTATTTCGTGATTGTTGAAACGATTTCATATATTTTGTCTTAATTTTATAGCCGAATATACATTTGAAAGAGAAATTTGTGCATATTTATGTTCAGTGATCTTTAGCTTAGACATTTGCAAGTGTCATGATCGATTATTCTTGGACAAATATCGCAAATTTTGTGTCACGGAGAATACCTCCGCGGAAAATATGTCCGGTGCTTATCATTTTTCTTCCTGCTATCATATATAAATTTAAAATTAATTAACCAACTGCATCTCAAGTAATTAAAACGTAATCTTGATTTAAAAAATGGTAGAAAGTATTATCAACCCCTTAAATGTCAATGTTATGGGTTTAAACTCTGGTACATCCATAGATGGGATCGATGTTGTTCTATGTGAATTTTCGCAGCAACATCCAGACGCACCATTACGCATGAAAGTTCTTTATTACGATGAGATGGAAATGCCTCAAAAATTGAAATTGAATGTGCTTAGTCTAATTAAAGAGAACAAAACCTCGCCCGAAGAATTATCCCAAGTGAACGTTTTACTTGGAAAGGCGTTTGCAAAGGCAGCCTCTGATTTTTGTACTAAATATGCCATATTAAAAGAATCTATCGACATAATTGGGTCGCATGGACAAACAATTTGGTATATTTCAGATCCAAAACCTGGGCAGTGTAAGTCAGTTTTGACCCTTGCTGAAGCTTCTTATATATCTGAAGAAATGGGATCCACTGTTGTATCCGATTTTCGAATTTCAGAACAGAGTGTAGGAAGGCAAGGAGCACCAATGATTGCTTTCTTCGATAGCTTATTATTAATACACCCCACAAAACTAAGAGCTTGCCAAAATATAGGAGGAATTTCGAATGTTTGCTTTATTGTTCCTGAAAGTAAGGGAGGGCTTGAGAAATGTTTTGATTATGATATCGGTCCAGGAAACGTATTCATTGACGCTGCCGTAAGGTATTTTACGAATGATACCATGCAGTATGACAAAGACGGATCCTGGGGAAGAATAGGAAAAGTTGACCTTGAAATGGTCGAAGAGTATTTAAATGAGCCTTATTTTCATAAAGAGCTTCCCAAAACAACTGGTAGAGAACTATTTGGGGATGCTGTAGCTAATGAGTTGATACAAAAAGGTTTAAAAAAAGGACTCAATAAATACGATATCGTGGCAACTTTGACGCGAATTACAGCACAATCAATTGTTAAAGATTACGTTAGGTACTCTCCTGGGTTTATTGACGAAATATATTTATGCGGTGGAGGAGCTTATAATCCTAATATCACTGAATATATAGGAGCCCACTTTCCAAATACTAAAATGTGCTTATTAGATGAAGCTGGAGTACAAACTGGTTCTAAAGAATCTATAACTTTTGCCTTTCAGGGTTTAGACGCTATTTTGGGAAGACCTTTGATAGTCCCTGATCGAGTAGAAACCAAAGCTCCTGTTATAGTTGGAAAAATATCTCCGGGGCTTAACTACAGGTACCTTCAAAGAAAGGCCGCTGATTTTGGGAAAGACTACGATACTTTAGGATACCTTCCGCCTGTCAAAAGTTTAATAATAGATTAATTAAGCAAATATATCAAAGCCTTTGGGGAAGTTACTTTTACATTATGCCTTAGTGATTCTCGAAGCTCTTCGAGAAACCAATTGAACACGTTTAAATTTTAACTTTGGTGCCGACACTGTATAGACTCGCGTAATAAACAAAGTTTTAGAATATCTTGACACCTTTGATGAAAATATAATAGAGACAGCAATTCTAAGCTCTTTCATATTAGCTCAACGGTACGATATTCTATATCGTAAATTATCGCTAGAGATATATTTCTGGAACTAGATCTTAATTGTTCCAAAAAAAATGTCGACAAACTGAGAAAAGTAAGAACTCCAGGAAAACTGAAAATAGTTCCTATTAGGTATAAGGTTCGCGATTGTCATTCATGTAAACCAACACTTCGAGAATCCTTATTACACTTTTTTTTACAACTCTATTGAAGAAGATTTTAAAATGATAGTCAGACAGGAAAGAGTTGGCAAGCTCGAGAAATATCTCTAATTTTCATCCCGAAAAACATTCACTGACATGTTCTATCAATCATCACCAATACTGCATTAGAAATTATCTCATATGTGTCTCGAGATTTGCGAGCAGTCAGAAATCTTCCTACCAATACATAAAAGATGCTAGAGAATGAAGAGATGTATCTTAGATCAACCCTTCCTTTCCATCATAAAACTCTAGCATATTTATCAATTCATAGACAATACAGAAAGTATAACCTAGCGATAAAAACACAATACATCTCTAGCCAAGTATAACTTAACTTTTTTCTTACATAAGTGTCTTTATAATTCACAAAGATTGCTGATGCTGTTTAGGGTAAAATACCATGAATCAATCGAGTAATCTTGAAATAGATCGATCTTTTAGCTTAAGAACGTCAAGCGCAGCATCTGAAGCCTAATTACTTCTGATTAGAAATCATATTTTGCGTTCGCAGAGTCAGCATCAAAAACTTGAGCTTTTTCAGACGGCCCTTCGTCCCGTTTCTTGCGGATATCCTTTGCTTTAATAACTTTTCCACTGAATGCCCAGTAAGGATGGAAAGGAAAGAATATGAGTCCTACAAATACAATCATCAACGCATCAAACACCATTAAAAATGCCTCATGAGTTATTAAGTAACCATTAAAACCTTGGGCCAACTCCACAACTCTATAAATAGAACGAATGTAAATAAATATCACCGCAAGGGTCACTGCGAGTGGAAAGTAATTGAACAATCTTCCCTGTCTTATCTCTTTGAATTGAGGGTTATACTTTCTATCTAGCTTGATCTTATGTTCTCTAGTACAGGGAAGATTCAAAAGGAGACGAGTGAAAGACGAAATTGATCTTTTGTTTAGTGGTCCTGTACTACTTTTATCATTATTCTTGAAGTTTACTCTGAAAAAGAAATGAATCCAAAATAAGAGAAATATGGACATCGACAACACTTGGAAACCTATACCGCCAATCATAGTATACGTTCCAATGTCCGTATTTTCATGGTTTTCAGCTTCTGCTGAAGAGAGGGCACCACCAGCTGCTTGAGCCAATAACGATACAACGTCGCTGACAATAAAGAAATATGAATACCACATGGGTTTCAACGCAGAATACTGTCGTCCATATACAACTGCCATTTGAGCAAATAGAAAATAAATTCCTGCCATGATAAACGCGGGTGCAATGGTTAAACATACTATTTGCATATTATAGTAGCCACTGTCCGTCTCGTTACCAAGCCCAGCATAAACCCGCCCTAAGAAACCAGTAAATTCAAGTCCATATCCAAAAAAAAAGGTGACATTGAACCAGACGTACCTTGATTTTATAAACATTAAGACAATGTAAAGCCAGATTACTGAGAATAAAACTAAAAATAGGATATTAGCTGCAGGATGGACGGCTCCTCCAAAAACATTTTCCTCATTAGTTAGGGATTTCAAATTGAGAGTGGCCCCAAATATTTCGTGAGTAGCCTTGCTCTTCACAGACTCATCTGTTGCAGTGGCTAAAATTCCTTCTGCATCAATTACTGTCAACGAAGCTTGTGCCCCTCTGATTACTTGAGATAACGATGCTAAATTGTCCAGGGCTGTCTCTTTAGCTGCTGCTTTTAAAGCTGAGGTCAAAGACCTGTGCAAAGCGGAGCTGTGACTAGTAGCCACCGAAGTAAGAGTGGTTGAAGCAGGAATGGAAGACGGTGTCCATTTAGGGATAGTTACCATTTTTTACAGAATCATTGGTCACTAGAAATCAAGCTGGGATATACCATTTAAATATCATGAGCCAGCTAATTTTAGAAAGACTACAACTACCATCAGTCATTCATGTGGTATTTGACTCTCTTCTTGATGCCAACGTACGGCTATGTTACTTGAGAAGTTGCCATAGGAATTGCGACGCTATTGCAATACTTTTTCTCAATGAAATTTAGTGGAGGCGAAGCCAGATAGTGGGAGATCATCACAAAAATGAAGAGGCATTTGCGTTCTGGATGCATGCAACCTAAAAAACCAGGCGGCAGTACTATTAATAGGCTACTGAAAGACTAAGCGCCATTTATCTACATTTATCTACTCTCTTTACTATCTATATATATCCAGCAGTTATTCCCTCATCAAGTGTCTGTGTAGTTGATCTCTAAGCCTCAATACAAGTTTCGGTATTACTATTTTTGGAAAAAAATTCACGTGTCAAAGTGATTACACATAAATTTTAGGTCATCGGTTACGCAGATCTCGTACCTGCCTAAAAGATGTTCTTTACGAAGATATTTGAGATTTCCATTTTGTATACACATGCCTTCCCCATTCAAACGAAAAAAGGATCTACTTCATTAGTCTCCAATAAGAACTTTATTTACGTTCAAGCTTTATCTTAACCCTCACATCTGACTGCCTTGAAACTAAGAGAGTTGAATACAGGATTCATTGAGAGGAACGTAAAGCTATGTGTCACCGATCGTTTCTCGACTTGTGTGACTCTCCGGTAATTGGCAATCGCTACTGAAGCTTTTAAGATTTAATTTTGTTAAGGACGAAGTTTCATGAGCATATAGCTAATGAAAAAAATTTTTTGCAGACCTAATTAATGATTGGGATGGCAATGTTCTTAATAAAAGCTTTCCAATTGACAGGTAAGAGGAGTTCAAAAAGATGAAAGAACCTCAAAGATGCTTAAAGGAAGAAAACAGGAACTACCTAATCCCCAAAATAGAGTCGAAACAAAAAACGCGGTCAAAATTTTTAAAAGTACAGATTCTCTGTTATTATTCGACTTGCGACTAATGATTGGGGAATTACTGGAGTAATTGACTTATAAGTACCTCTACAAACTTTTGCAGTCTTAAAGTTGAATTAGCAAATCTTCCTGACTGTTATTCTTACAGATACGCTACTTCAAGAAAATGACTTCTTTATGCACGACGTCCTTTTCACAACTTGGAAGTTATCTTGATTGATTTTTGCGAGAAAGTTTTTCGACGTATGAACAAAATGTCAACTATAATGAAGAACTTCTTGTGAGAAGTTAGTAGGTATTCTTGAAC